>NC_134042.1:38444522-38744522 GCF_965140245.1 Athene noctua | reverse complement strand
TTTTAAGGGAAATTTATCTCCAGGGTAAAGGCACTCAGCATTCAGGGTATATAGAAAGTCATGTACCAACCGGGCAAGGAAGATCTGTGTATCACTAAATGATACAAATCAGACTGCAGAGGACAGATAAATCAGGGGATTCAGGCTGCCTGCTGCAATGGGATGAATGTCCACAGACCCAGGCTACTCTTTTCCTTGGCTGGGCAAACCGACTTGTCTTTTCTCACTATCCCCTGTAAGGGCAGAATTTGGGAGGCAGGATCTGAATTTAGCTTTGTTTTGTGCTGTTGATGAAAGAGAAGAAAGCTCATTATTGCTTTGACATTTTGAACGGAACATAATCTCTCATGCAGTAATGGAGGAAACACATTTTAATATTTCTGGAAAAGACCATCTTTTGTCATAATACGCAGGAAAGGCAAGAGCGTTCAATAAGTTCATAGTTTATAATTACCTGCTTAGGGAGAAGATACTAGAGAGATTTTTAATCTACCGGATAAAAACGTAATGAGATCTAATGGTTGGCAGTTGAACTCAGCAATTTGAACTGGAAAGAACACAGGTTTTTTAATACTGAAGATAGTCGACCATTGCCACAGACTACTCCAGTACATGGCTCTCTCACTTGGTATTTCCAAATCAGGTTGGGAGAAGGGGGTGCTAAAAGACATGAAGTGGTTCAAATGCAAATCATTGGGGTGGATGATACCTCTATGTGAGGTGCAGACTAAATTGTTTCCTATGTTTTTCATGTACATGTAAGTAGGACAAAATATTATGATTTAAATTGCAGGAAGTAAGATTTAGATTAGGCATTTGGGGAACCTACATGATGGTAAAGGAGAGAAGGAATGAGGCAGACTTTAGGAAGGTTGTAGACTCTCCCTCTGGGTAGCCTTTGAAGTGGGATAATGGAGCATCTGCTATAGATATCTACACATGCATAGATAGGGACATCCCTTGGGTAAGGAACTGGGCAAGGGCAACCCTTAAGTTTTGTCCCAGTCCTCTTATTCTTTAATTTCATGGTCCTTCCTAGCCTTCAAATCAGTATTTCTGAACCTATACATCTGTGTCTCAGTAGGATCCAACCTTACAAACCTGTCTCATGTCTGAACTCAGTGGCTTTAGTGCAACCTTGAAGCTACTATTGACTGCTCAGGGCTTGTGGCCTGCATGTCTCAACTCAGTACATATATCTACCAACTAATGTAAAGATAAAAGATTGTACTTGAGCCATCAGCCCCCAAAATCATGCCTAGCTGCAGACTGTAGGGTTGAATCCACGTGCAATTCATTGAACAGTATTAATGAAGTCTTGGCTTGTGCTTAACTCTAAGCACATGAATAATTTCATCACTATCCAACAGAGCACTTCAGCCTATGCTTAAGTTTCACTGATGTTGATTACTCATATGCTCAAAGTCAAGCACATGCTAAAGTGATAAAGACTGCATATGGCAAAGCCAATATAGGTAGTTGTCATAAAGTGGGTATTTAGACAGACTTCAGTGCAGGTGGCAAGGGATTAAGATAGCCATATATCAAAAGTAGCCTTATAACAAAGAGTTTTATAGTGTAGGTGCACTGCATTATTAAATATAAGGATCATTCTTGAGCAATATGTGGCTGTTTCAGGGCATGTTTAAAATATTTAGCAAGTTTTTGAATATAAAAATGTTCGGAGTGGATCTTCAAAGACTTTTTGACATTGTTCTGTTCTTAAAAGTGAAGATCTACACTGCTCAGGGCAACTTCTAGGCAAGATAACCATGAAGTGATAACATGGAAATGAACATTTTTTTTCTTTTTTTTTTCTTTTTTCTTTTTTTTTTTTTTTTTTAATGGGGAGTCTGGGGAGAGTCTTTGAGGGTTGTGAAAGTTAAACTATATATATACACACAGGCACGCACACACAAACACTGATGAAGCAGTCAGCAATTGGTAGTCAGGTAGCCTGCAGTCAATTTTGCCATTGTGCTGGGGTCTACTGAAGAGAGGAGTGTTAGGGAGCATAAAAGCAAAACAAAACAAAAAGGAAGAGAAGACTGTTTTATGACTGCTAGCTTGTAAATCTTAGATTACTAATAGCACTAATTTGCCCTGTTTGAACGAAAACTAAAAAGCAGGGGGATTTACTTTCCTCACTTGAATTTCACAGAGGTGAAGTTTTGGAGAACAAAATAAAACATCTCAGTTCCATATAACATGTAGTAGCAAGCATCCAGCCAGCTGCCATTTTGAGGGTAATTTTTTTAATCAGCCATTTCAGTTTTAGATTGGCCTTGATCCTCAGCCTGCTCAGGAATTTTTCTCCTTATGTATGTGCCTTTGCTGAAGTAAATGTGTTGCTGTCTTCGTTGTCGTCTAATACACAGCTGCTTTCTTCCTCCTGTCAGCCCTTGAGCTAAGCAAGGAGAATGCATGCACACACACACACTCACACACTTTATTTTTTTAAATAAAAAAAACCCCACAACAAAAAAGAATGCACGCTGTGACTTTAAAAATGAAAGAATCGAACAGCTGTGGGTAATAAATCGATTAATTAGAGTGGATAAAATGAAGGTGAAGGGTGCAGAGCACTCTTTAATTTGAAGATATATGACCTTGTAAGATGCTGCACTTCATTTGCTATTAGATCACACTTCAGAAGGGGCTTTATTAAAATCTATTCTAGGGTGAGCTGAGGTAAAACATATTGTTAAAAAAAGCGTTTGACAGAGTATGTTATATACTTTAGTCTGCTTCAGTGATTTCTGTCACTTTTTATACTACACATGTTGCTGTGCAAGAAAAGTTAAAGGTCTAGACATTTTCATCATATTTCTGTAAGAAACAGAAATTTAAATATTTGAAGTAATAATGGGAGCATTTACTGTTTCTTTGGCTACAGAGCTGACATAAAACTCCCTAACTGCCTCAGTGCTGAGTAGATTTTTAAGGGATAATGTATCAGTTCCTTTCCATGTTTGTATGTGGCTTTCATTAATGTCAATAGCAGTTACGGCACTTTTTCCAAGCTGACTACAGTTCCCAAACTTGAGTTTTTTCTCACAGCAGTTGTTAGAGATTAATCAAAGCAACTGGGTCTGTCCTCTATGATGCAGCGTGCAGGGCCAGGGCAGCGGGGCCGGGGCAGCCAGGCAGAAACACCCGATGTGTTGTGTACATTTTTTCTCAGCTGTGAAGAGCCAGCTTCTCTGAAATCATGGTCTGAAGCTGCTATCCACAGCAATAGCCCTACTAAATCAATAGGAACGTGAGGAACTGCACCACATTTATCACCTACCTTTGTAAATAAGTCTCAATCTAATAGATGCTTTTTCCTTTACGCTTTTATGGATGTTCATTGGGTGATAAGATTAGATAGACTGACAGGTTGATAGGTAGGCAGATATTCTTCTAGCCTCCTTGTCTAAGGTTTTGTAGGTTTTGTTAGCAGCAGCCGTTCCTGCAACAGCCAGAAGAGGGGAATTCAGTCAGCAGCAATCCTGCTTTGCCGGGTGTGCCTGAGTTTAATTTTTTTTTTTTTTTTTTTTTTTGACTGTTATGAGTCATTCCTCTTTACAAAGGTAGTTTCGATAATACAGTTCTGTTCACCTTATAAACTCTTTCGTTTTCAAGCTCAAGCAACAGATTTTTGTGAACTGCAGTCCCCCGATCTAGAAGGGGGTTATGTCATTCAGCTTCGGATCTGAGGTCTTGTGGAGGGGCTGGGACTGGGCTTCCTTCAGGTACGGGTCAGGCAGGAAGCTTGGTTCAGGCTTTGAACTTTCAGGAAGTTTAGTGCCTTTAGGTGCAGTGGGGCAATTGCTAGCCAAAATATGTGCTTTCATAAACAAACAAACTAGCAAGAAATTAATTTTAGGTTTTCCAAAATGGGTAGTTGTTTTTTCAGGAAACCTCCCCCTCATTTAAAAAAAAGCAACAACAAAACAAATCCTGGATCATGATTTTCAAGCTGACACATATTTATGAATTTATCAGAGTCTTGCAGAGGCATTAAAAAAAAGGGGGGGCGGGGGGGGGGGGGGGGGGGGGGAAGAGAGTGCTTTTTGAAGACAACACATAGTTTATATTGTGCCCGGGACTGGAATTTTCTAGCTAGCGAAATTATGACTGTAGTGCAGACTTGTCCACACCTGTCCTTTATATAAAGCTGAATCAAGGTTAAAGGAATGCTTTCCACCTTTATGCAGTCTTTCAAAGAGGCTAGAAAGGCAAACAGAACAATGTTTTTGGCTCTGGTGAGCATTTCTGCATTGGAGGGCAGGCTCAGGCTCAGAAATTCTTGGGACCCAGTTCAAGCACGGCCCGACATTTGTTACTGTTAATTGCAACTGTGCTGTCGGCTTTGATTACCGGATGTTTCATTTGAGTGGCTTCTTGGTGTTTTGGCAAAAAGAATGTCAGAAGTGGTTTATGCAAGGGTTCGTTTTCCAAGTTCCTGTTGACTTGAATAGGACTTGTGCAGTTAAATACCTACATAGTATTTTAAAAATGGACGCGCTGGCATGACCGAAGCATGTATAAATTAAATTCAGCAAGATGTCAGGGGACTGCTTCATGAAGTATATACAAATATAAAATGAAAGAGTGAAAATGACACTGAAGCTCTTTGCAGGTGCCTTGTAAAACCTACCACACTGCATTTTCCTTGGTTTTTGTCTGTAGTCATAAATCCCTTGAAACAAATGCCTTTTTGTGAAATAAACACGTGAAAGGATTTGGATCTTTACGCGTCATAAAGGAAAGTTTTATTTGCAAGTTAGATGACATAGACGTATATAGCACGAATGCGTATGTGTGATATTTGTCATACATGTTAAGTGAATAAGTGTGGTGAGTAAATGTGCTGTTCAACAATTTATATCAGTCAATACATTGCAATTAAGTCCTTCTTTCAGAAATGCCAAGGAGGAAGTGTGTTAGCAAAATAAAGCACATGCCAAGTGTATTTAAATGTTCTCTGCTGTATTATTTTTTGAATGTTCTTTCTGTTTTTCTTTTATAGGTAAAGATGAGCCTTCAAGCTATATTTGCACAACATGCAAGCAGCCTTTTAATAGCGCTTGGTTCTTGCTTCAGCATGCCCAGAACACACATGGATTCCGCATCTACCTGGAAACAAGCCCTTCAAACAGTTCCCTTACTCCACGCATCACCATCCCTCCTCCTCTGGGACCGGAGACTGTTGCACAGTCCCCACTGATGAATTTCCTTGGAGACAACAACCCTTTCAATCTTTTGCGGATGACAGGACCCATCTTGCGTGAACACCCTGGCTTTGGTGAGGGTCGGCTCCCAAACACGCCTCCACTGTTCAGCCCACCGCCTCGTCATCATCTGGATCCACATCGCCTTAGTGCCGAAGAAATGGGGTTAGTTGCCCAGCATCCCAGTGCCTTTGACAGAGTTATGCGTTTAAACCCCATGGCAATTGAGTCCCCAGCGATGGATTTCTCCAGAAGGCTTCGAGAGCTGGCAGGAAACAGTTCCACCCCTCCGCCAGTCTCGCCCAGTCGCACCAACCCTATGCATCGCCTGTTGAATCCTTTCCAGCCGAGTCCTAAATCACCTTTTTTGAGCACCCCACCACTGCCCCCCATGCCCCCCAGCAGCACTACGCCTCCCCAGCCTCAGGCCAAGAGCAAGTCCTGTGAATTTTGTGGGAAAACATTCAAGTTCCAGAGTAACCTTATCGTGCACCGGCGCAGTCACACAGGAGAAAAGCCCTACAAGTGTCAGCTCTGTGACCACGCTTGCTCCCAGGCCAGCAAGCTAAAACGCCACATGAAAACGCATATGCATAAAGCTGGCTCCATGACAGGCAGGTCAGACGATGGACTGTCCACCACTAGTTCCCCTGAGCCGGGCACAAGCGAGCTCACTGGAGAGGGACTGAAATCCAGTGAGGCAGATTTCAGGAACGAGAGTGATCCTTCCCTGGGCCATGACAATGAAGAAGAGGAGGAGGAGGAGGAGGAGGAAGAGGAGCTCGAAAATGAGAGCCGGCCAGAGTCGAGCTTCAGTATGGACTCGGAGCTGAGTCGTAACCGAGAAAACGGCTCCAAGTCGCTGCCAGATGAGAAATCCCTTGTCCTGGGAAAAGTCATTGAGAATGTAAGTCTAGGTGCCATCCAGCAATATAATGACATGCTAGCGGAAAAACAAAAGAGGAGTAGCTTCATGAAAAGGTCTTCTGACCAACGAGACTTGTGTCCTCGAGACCTTTGTCAGAGAGATCCAGGTGATGAAGACTCTGTGGTAGGAGAGCTGGATCGCACTGAGGAAGGGACGGTCAATGGAAGAAACTTTGGACCGGGTGAACCCTTCCCAAACTTGTTCCCCCGCAAGCCGACGCCTATCACGAGCCCCAGTTTAAACAATTCCTCTAAAAGAATAAAGGTAGAGAAAGATTTGGACTTGCCACCAGCAACGATAATACCTTCTGAAAACGTTTACTCCCAGTGGCTGGTAGGGTACGCAGCATCGCGGCACTTCATGAAGGATCCGTTCCTCGGATTCACAGACTCCCGACAATCCCCCTTTGCGACCTCTTCCGAGCACTCGTCGGAGAACGGGAGCCTGCGTTTCTCCACCCCGCCAGGGGACATGCTGGATGGGGGGCTCTCAGGGCGCAGCGGCACGGCGAGTGGAGGCAGCACCCCCCACATCAGTGGTCCTGGCCCCGGGCGACCCAGTTCGAAGGAAGGGCGCAGGAGCGATACATGTGAGTACTGTGGCAAGGTCTTTAAGAACTGCAGCAATTTGACGGTGCACCGTCGGAGCCACACTGGAGAGCGGCCTTACAAATGCGAGCTCTGCAACTATGCATGTGCCCAGAGCAGTAAGCTGACGCGCCATATGAAAACGCATGGCCAGATAGGGAAGGAGGTCTACCGCTGCGACATTTGCCAGATGCCCTTCAGTGTTTACAGCACCCTGGAGAAACACATGAAAAAGTGGCATGGAGAACATTTGCTGACAAATGACGTCAAAATTGAGCAGGCAGAAAGAAGCTAAGGGCCCCCCCCCCGCACCCCTCACCCCCCCCACCCCCCCTCCCCACCCCAGCCTCCCCCCCCAGCTAGGTTAAATTTCAGGGGTCTAGGTAACATTTTATTTGTACAGTTTAACTATTGCCAACTGAGAAAAGATGACCTAACTTGCCTCCGTAAACATAACTTAGCATAACTATGGTAGGTGCCAGACTTTGGCACTTAAATATAACCTGTGTCTACAAAGTTCTATTAAACCCGAGGGTTGATTAAGGCAGTAAAAATTGTGGAGCCTTTTAACTGTGCAATAATTTCTGTATTTATTGGGTTTTTGTAATTTTTTGGCATGTGCAGGTACTTTTTTTTATTCTTTCTGTTTAAATTTCTTTTAAAATTTTGTTGGGTATCCCTTTTTAATTTTACCCAGTCGTAGCCTGAGATTACTTGCATTGTAGGAGAGAAACATATCTTTTAAAATTATAATTTTGGGCCGCTGCTTTGTTGAAATTTAAGCTAAGCGTGTGTAATTTCTTGTGAAGAAGCCAGCATTTGAACAGAAATCTTTCCTTCTTTTTTGTTCTTCCTTTTTTTTTTCCTTTCCTCTTCTTAAATAACCTTGAAGATTAGGGAAAACAAAATTGTACGGCGAATAACAATCTTTAAAATTAGCACTTTCTTTTGGAATTAGATCGAATATGTAGCGCTGACAATGTTACTGATGATAGAGGCCTTTTCTAGATGGATTTCATCACTAATGTTATGGCAAGAAAAAAGACATAGGTGCAGAAGGCAGCTACATACAAAACCCAGAAACATTCTTAATTGTGCATTACTATCAGATAGTTTCTTCCTGTTGATAAAAGCTATGGCAACATAATGGTGCCATTTTGTCACTTTTCGGGGTGTCTTTCCCTTCCTCTTCTCCTTCCACCACTCTGCCCAGAGACAGGAAAAGTACATCTTGAGCATTGTAATATTCTTTTCAAACCTTGCCATCTTTTTTTTTTTTTTTTTTTTTTTTTTTAAGTGGCAAAATCATATATTTGAGTTCAGGACATCAACTTTAGCCCAGACTTACTGTAGTTAAAATAATTACTAGAGGATGAGAAAGTGTGAATTTCTCAATGAAAAGCCTCAATTCATAGCAATTTGGTTTATAAATAGAAATATTAGAACTATTTTATATGAAGTACAATGATGCTATTATAAGGAAGGGAAAAGTAAATTCTAGTTGATTTACCTGTCTTGGCAAGATTTTTCTCCTATTGAAGTTGGTAAGAGTTTTCTCCTTGACTTAATGAGGAACAGAATGGAATTGTATTCAGATAAAAGCATTACGACAGAAAAACGTAAAGAAAAGGAAAATGCACCTGCTCTACTTTCAAATTCAAATTTTTTTAAAGCTTTTTATGACTAATATTAGCAAACAGTGGACAATTATGGTTAGATACTTTAATTATGTTGACCCGCACTTTAAAGCTTTTGTTTGTGGTTAAGAAAAAAATGGCTTCTCAACAAGAAATTACATCATATTATTCTATTTGGCCCAAAGGTGGGTTAAACTGTAAGGGAACAGCTGAGATTAAGTGTCAGTGTTGCTAAGCATGGCATTCACAATACTGGCACTATAAAGAAAAATAAATAAAAATAATTTATTGGACAGTTTTTCTACTGCCATTCAATTTGACGTGAGTGCCTTGAAAACTGATCTTCCTATTTGAGTCTCTTGAGACAAATGCAAAACGTTTTTGTGAAATGAAAAGACTTTTAAAAAAAAAGTAAAACAAGAAAAGTACATTCTTTAGAAAAAAAGAGCCACATTTACTTAAAAAAAAAAAATTACTGGTTGAAGATAGTGGACATGAAAATGCCATAAGACCCAATCAAATGAAGATGTATACCCAGCACAACTTCGGACATCCATTAGCTGAATTATTCTCAGCCTTTTTTTTTTTTCAGGACAACGCTGCTTAGGAAATGGAATGGAAATGATTTACTGCTGAATTAAAACTCAAATGACACAAATTACAAGTTGTTATCATTGAATGAAAAAAAACAATTCAGGAACAACGGCTAATTTTTTTTAAAAGTTAAATTTAGTGCACTCTGTCTTAAAATACGTTTACAGTATTGAATACATACAAGGGTAAAAAAGAAATTGTGTGTATGTGTGTTTGAGCAATCTTTTTTTTTTCAAAGTTTGCTTAATAGGTTATTAAAAAAATGCCATAATGGCCATGTGTATATTGTTTTCTTTTGGTGACGGGGTTTTAGTATATATTATATATATTAAAATTTCTTGATTACTGTAAAAGTGGACCAGTATTTGTAATAATGGAGAATGCCTGGGCATTTTACAAAACCAGAAAGAAAAAAAAAAACCTTTTCTTTTTTCCTTGAAAATGTTGCAGTAAAATTTAAATGGTGGGTCTATAAATTTGTTCTTGTCACTGTAACTGTAAAGTCTTGAGTTTTAGTAAATTTTTTTCTGCCTTGGGTGTTGAATTTTTATTTCAAAAAATGTATAGAATCTTGTATTTGGGGATTAAAAGGTGATTGCTACACCATGTAGAAAAAGTATGTAGAAAAAAGTGCTTAATATTGTTATTGCTTTGCAGAAAAAAAAAATCACGTTTCTGACCTGTACCTATTTTTCTCTTTTTTTCTCCCCTTTCCCCCTTCTCTTCCCCTTCTGGAATGGATATTGATATTGGTTGATTCATATGATGTAGGCACTTGCTGTATTTTTACTGAAGCTTGTAATTTTTTAACTGTACGCTTGTCCTTTTAAAGGGATTTAATGTACCTTTTTGTTAGTGAATTTGGAAATAAAAATAAAAACAAACAAACAGGCTGCCATAATATATTTTTTTAATTTGGCAGGATAAAATATTGCAAAAAGAAAAAAAAATTTGTATGTGAAGTCCTTATTGTACAGGAAAAAAGGGGGTTGTTAGACGACCTCTGAGTAAAAGAAACAAAACAAAATAATTAAGTGCTTCTTTATTTTTATTTTTTTTGTTGTTGTTGTTCACAAATAATTTTAGTTGTGTATATATTTTTTTTTTTTTGTCAGAAATGGCCTACAAAAAAGTGCTGTTCCCACAGGGCTCTAAATAACTTCAAAGTTGCCTGGACCCCTTGCATCAAGGTTTTACCAGGTATGGTTGAACCAGGCTGGATGGTTATTACCTATTTGTGTGAAATGAAATTCTGTTCCTGTAAAGGTGTCTGGGGTGACATCCCACAGCTTCCCCATAGATTTGAGAGAGAGAGAGGAGATTTTTTTTTTTTTTCCTCCCCCTTCCAAACAAGAAGATGTCCAACACATCACATCTTCTCTCTCCTGGCCACCCCCACTCACTTCTGCCTGCACCCTGCCACTGCCCTCTGAAAGAAAGTTGTTTTATAGCAAAAAGTGAGAGCTGTTGCATCCACTTTGACATAAAATGGTAAAATGGTCTGCTGTTGGTACAGCTGTAACCGGATTGAAGTAAAATTGGTCCAGGCACAGCCCTCCTCTTCCCTGTTAGAACAGGACCTACTCCGTGTACAGGTCTTGCCAGTCCATGTTATTAGCTGCTTTGCTGCTGTTCACTCCTAATTGTACATTCCATAAATTTCTGAATGTTTGAGGGACTGGGATGAAATCCTGTGCCTTTTGATTTCTCTCTTCTCTGCTGTTCTTTCTCTCTCTCTCTCTCACGCTCTCTCCCTTTTGGGTCGAGGGGAAGACAAGTGGCAGAAGAGGCACTGATGCTCTAGTGAAGGGGAGAAGGAGAAAAAGCTCACCGCTCTTGCAGGAAATGACGGTAAAACTTAAAACAAAAACAACAAAATTGCCATGCCAAATTCTGCTGCTGCTTTCATCGGTGCAGAACTCTTGGAGCAATTGGAGAGCCGTGGGTGTGACAGCAGGGAGAATTTGGTCCAGCTACCTAACAGATAGATATATGTCTTCCTGGCTTGAACAAGGTACCCTTAATACTTCTGGACAAATTCTGGATCTCAATTAAACTGATATAAATCAGGAATTATTCACAATTTTTAGTCCTAGATTACTCCAGCATAGCTGAGGCTGGAATGTGGTCCCTTGAAGGCACATTTTCACTTTTTGGTGAAAATTCAAATCTCTGGCTTTTGTATAAATCCAGAGTCATGTTACAGAACTCAGCAGAATCCCTTGGACATTCATCAGTGTAACAAAGATTAGAAGTTAACCGCATATTTTTAGTCCACAGTTTGTTGATTTAAGAAAGAATTTCACTTTTTATTTTAGTGTAAGTTGCTTAGGAGCTCCAGTGTCCCTGTTGTTTTTAATTATCCAGGATAGCTAACACCAGCAGTTGTCTAATTTTGTGACTTAGATCACTGAAAATAACAATAAGTCACCAAAAAGCACAAGGGTTGTGTTTCTGCAGACTGTAGTGATAATGAAATGGCCCTCCTTTTCTTCTTTCTTAGAAGAACTGTAGTTTACTAGGCCATAAGCACAATATAACATAGACATAAAATAGCTACAATGCTGCCGTAGTTCTTTTCACAATTTAAATAGTTTTTTTCGTTATTATTTTAAGGTTGAATTTATTACTTTCATTGTGTCTGGTCCTGCTGCCTTTGAAGTCCAGAGAAAAACTCCAGTCAATTTCCTTGGCAACAGGACAGGTCCAAGAACCTGGCTTTAGAAAGAAAAATACCTATTTTTAAGGAAAGGGTCAAAAAATCAGCATTTCATCCCAGTCCTATGTAAAAGACAGTCCAAGGTTTTGTTTATCACAGGCAAACTCATTTTTATGGTGCTCTTTGTATTTTAGAACTGCAAAGCAAAGTAACGTTGATTTAAGTTGTTTGCATTTGTACCGGCAAGGCAAAATATTTTTATTACCTTTTTCTATTACTTATTGTATGAGCTTTTGTTGTTTACTTGGAGGTTTTGTCTTTTACTACAAGTTTGGAACTATTTATTATTGCTTGGTATTTGTGCTCTGTTTAAAAAACGAGAGCACTTTTTTTTTTATGGATAAAATGTTGAGATGGCTGGAGGTCATTTCAATATGGCTTAGTAAAATATTTATTGTTCCTTTTATTCTCTGTACAAGATTTTTGGCCTCTTTTTTTTCCCTTATTGTCACAATGTTGAGTTCAGCATGTGTCTACCATTTCATTTGTACGCTCGTTCAAAACAACGTTTGTTCCAGTTTCAAGTTATAAAAATAAATTGGACATTTGACTTGATCTCCAAATCTTGTCTTTCCTGTTTTTTTGAAATTGAGGGATGGGAAGGGGAAAAAAGAAGGGAGTGAGGAGTTGAAGCTTCAGATGATAGAGCTTGTGCCATATTTTCTGCCAGTTCTCTTGGGATTCAACCAGGGGAGAATTCATGTTTGGGGAGGACACATGAACACCTGCATGATGCTAAGCAGATGCTCAAGTCCTGCTTACATCCCTTGGACTTAAATATAAAGTATTTCCTGATTATGGATCTTGAGAGAAAATGGTAGATTAATGCTTGAAACAGTCAAATTTCTCATGTGAAATTATGTTTGGGGCAATTAATGCAGTTTTCTGAAGATAGTGAGAAGAACCCTGCTCTTGTGTTTCTTTCCATCCCCATAAACTTTGTGCTGTATGCACCTAAGGCTGTTAATATGTTTTGCTTCTTGGATGCCAACACAGATAGGGAGAGAACACTTACCAGTTTAACCAGGAGCTGAATTTGGGCCACAGTCTGTGTATTATTACATGAGAAGCACCAAAATGTAACTGCAGCTAAACATCTGCTCCTCCTCCTCAGCTAGGGACAAAGGCATGCACAGTTAAAGGCAGAATTTTGCACAGTTTGCAGTTTGAGGATAAGAGCTGACAGTTACAGGCAGTTCACGGTCCTGGTACTCTTTATCAAGCCAACCTGTTAGCAAATGCATGGAAATCTTAAATGAGAGAATTGTTATTCAAACCATTATTGGAAAGCTCAGGAAAGATTTGGAGTGTCAGAGACCAGATTCTGATTTCCTGGAGGCCCTGGTCCAACAAACCATGTAACAGGCTTCTGATTCAAAGCAGGTGGGTAATTGAAATTCATTTCAAAGAACTGCTCCTGGACTTTAAAGTATTTGGCTCAACTCAGAAGTCAGGAGGGGAAGCTAAGTGGTTTGTGCTACAGAAGAGCTCCTACAGATGGTCCCTTCCTGATCTCAGGCTCCCTGAATCTACAATCTAAATTTAGGTATGTGTGTAAGTGCTTTGCTGGATCAAGGCTTCAGACTGATATAAAAGTTACAGGCTTTGAAAAGTTGCACTCATGAAAAAACAGTGAAAATGAAATCAGAACCCGACACTGACAATTATATTGGGCAATAGTTCATGCTGTAATTCCCAAAATGCCACATTCATTTTGAATGCCTTCTGCAGTGAGCTGTAAAGGCTGTTACATTTTACTTCTAAATTTTGTACAGTTAGCATTTGAATGGGGTGTTTTTGACACCCCATAAACATGACTTCACTCTAGTGGAGCTTTGCTGCTGTGTCATTTTGTCAGTTTTAGAGGCATTGTAGGCCTTGCAGATGCTGATGTGGTGTTTGAAGATTTAGTGGCAGGAGCTGCTCCTGTGCATCCTGGCCTGTGCCTGGGAGGGCTTGGAGGCATGAGGGGACATTCCATCCACTGCTTCTGCTAGGGGTGGCTGTAACTGCCTGTCAAGGAGAAGCATGGGCCTCCTGGAAGCAGTAATGCCTTAACTCTTTGCTATTGAGCTGCTAGAGTTTGTCAGAGCCCTGATTGCTCAGACACATTGGGGTGAGGGAAAAAGCAGGATCGCGCCCTTTTGACAGAGGAAATGTGAGAAATCACACAAACAAGGCTGCAAACAACTAAATCCAAATGAATCTCTTTGCAGCATCCTCGGGTTGGATACTCCTGTTTCACACATGCTTATGTAACCCAAGAAGAAGAAAAACCATTTAGAAAAATATTTGTGAAATCCAGATGAAACCAATGGAGTTCAAACTTTGATATGAAAGGAGAGGTACTTTAAGTCAGCATTGTAATTATTATAATGAAGAAACATGTTATAAAGATAATTTTATTTCTCAAGGGCCTTATTCCTCATACTGATTCTACACCATATTGCTTCTTTGGATTCAAAAGATTTACTCCAGATTTACAGAAGTATTCCATTAGATTGGATCTAGTTTAGCAGTTTAAGAAACCAAAAACAAAACCCCAAAATTACATAAATGATAGGGACATATAACAGAATAGCAGTGGCCATTGAACTCTAACTCCATAATTGGGATGTTTCCACCAGAAAGTGGAGCCAAAGAGTTACCTATACCCTATCAAAGGACAGAAAGGTACCATGTGATCTGTACATCCAATTAAAACAGCTTGAAAACTGAGCACTCAAAATGAAAGGCTTGTGAACAGACCAATAATTATACACCAAAATCATTCAGGAAATAATTCTGAATAATGAATATATTTGAGAAAATTGTGATCTATTTGCAGACAACTTGTAAGCAAAAAAGAGGCAACATTTGCCTAATAGTTGATTTGCTCTGAATTATTTTCCTAGCTCAGCTAAACACTGACCTTTAACTACTCAATGACAACATGCATTTCACTGACAGATAGCGGACTGTTCTCTGGGATCACACATGTTACAGATTGAAAAGACATATTCACTCCTTTTGCCCATCCACTACCAATATAAGGTTATTTTTTTCAGTACATTTCCTAAACAGGATGTTATGCAGAACAGAATCAAATACAATTTTATACTTGTGCATTGAAAAAAAATCTGGCTGGTAAGAAAAGTTTCTTAATCCAGTTTTCTCACTGTCCATTTCCCCATGGGTTTAATCACAGGATATAACAATATGGTACTACATTTATTGAGAGTGGACTCATGCTTCAGGGCTTGGCTGAACTGTAGTTTGAGGGAGAGGCTAGTTCCAAAAGATTTTCTATTTCCCATACTAATCAGGAGACCATTGTGTTATACAGAAAATGTAGTGATTTACAGGTTAATCTTCTACACAGAAGTTAGAGGTAGATTTCCTTTTATCTCTATCTTTTTACTTATTTCTTATTCTGTCAGGGTACCTGTGAAAAGCCTCTTGTGCAAGTGAAGACCATTTACTTGTTTTCATGTAGAGTTGGCAAATGCCAGTGCTGGTTATGGTAAAAATCATAGATATAATCAGAGAACATCAAAGATAAAAAAAGTGTGAAGGAAAACAATCGTGTTTTAATCATTCCTATGATTAACTGTCTAGGAGTTACAATAATGCAAAAAACATATAGTGCTCTTCAAAAATACTTTAAACATAAGGAATGGATGACCAATGACTAACAAGTTATATGTGTGCAAGTGTGCAAAAATGACGTACACATCTCTGTGTAAATAACTTAGAATCAGATTTCAAATGTACATGTAGAAAGCTAGAGCATAATATTGATTTCTCCCGATTAACAGACAAGTAACTGATCTCATTTTAGTCCACAGCACTATATCCTTAAGATTGACAGTTACTTTAGCAAAACCGATTTAAAATGGATATTACAGTGATAAATGAAGACCCCTTGCTTCCCCTCTAGAAATCACAATTGAAGTGGCCATTGCATGTGGGCAATGTCCATATAACGTTCTAGTAGACACTTAAAATCTCTAAGATGCTGCTTTTTACTAGAAGCCAATAATCATAAAGTAAAGTTCAGTGACTAGCCAGACTAATCTGGGACATGTGAAGTTTCCACAATACCGAAGTACCACTAGGAAGTTGTCCTGTTTATAACTTTTTCTCACTATATTTATTAATTTATATGAAAAGATGGATATAACTACCTGTGTGTTTGGGGGATGTGGGACTTCAATTGTCGTGGTGCATGGGTCTTCCCACTGGTGTGAGATACAGAGAGGTGAGTGAAATTAAGATAAATTACAAAAGCTGATCAGACATGGAGACACTCCAGAACAAACTCTCATCATTTAACTCTTCATGATGTGACAGTGAGAAGAATTTTGCAGTGAAGAAGGAGGCCAAAGGAGTAAAGTCTTCATATGATATATTCCCAATGTGAACCGTCAGTGAAACCAGGGAAAATTGATATTGATAGCAATAGTAGTTTCTATTCAGGATGTGGCTGCAGCAATCTAATCAGAAACCAGGCACTTATCACAGAATACTTTGAATTCTTAGCAATGATGTAACATAATGCAGCTTCACTGAGAAAAGCATCATTCTTGCAAAATACCCCCAAATGACTGACAGAACGAAATGATACAATTACAGAATTAGAAGAGGAGAGGGAAGGAGATTTCAAGAGGTATAAACAAGGGAGAAAATCATGTTTCACATGGTAATAATGTTCAGATGAAAAGAATGTGTTGGAGGATCATTGATGAATCAAGTCTGTTAGACATTTCAAAATACCTAAGTGAAATGGGAGTTTAAATCCCATTTTAGAGGTAACTTGAGTTCTAAGACCCACTGATTTTTAATGAGCCTTGCATTTCCAAATGACTTCTGAAAATAAGTCAGTGGTCCAAAGTTATTTTAGAAAAAAAATCTCCTGTCATAGATATTATTCTGCTCATATTCCAATGGCTTAAATTATTACTTTTAATGTCTGAACACTTTTGAACAGAGAAATTGAAATGTCAGACTCATCCCATCTCAGTTTGTGGCTTAACCTCATCCTTACAAAAGAGAGACATAACTCCTAACTCCCCATGTTTCAGGTGTAGAAACCCACCACTGTACCCAACAGATAGCACAAATTTGGGGTAAACAGCAAATGGCCAGGACAGTGGTCTAACAAGTTCACTAGATATGAAAGGCTGCAGAGTCATTTCCCTAGAAAGTGTTCCAGTAGTCCTATGGAGAAACTCTCAGAATGACACTCTGGTGGAAACCTTTCTATATGCAGGAGGCTCACATTTAGATCCGTAATTTGGTTCATTGCAAAGACTCTTGAAGTAATAGTAGGAAATTGTAGCTGTTTAAAATAACCAAACTACCAGAAACTGACATGAACTTTCTTGTTGAGGAAAACACATTTTGAGTCAAAGGTCATGTCTCTGTATGAAAAATGTTCACTGATGAAAATGTTTCTATGTATGTGCTAGTTTGAAGTTTGATATGTGAAGTATTTGCTGTTTACTTCTCTGCCATTGTTTATCCTTTATAAAAGAGTCGCAGATTAACTCTCACGGCTGCTCCTGATCTACTCTAGTGCAAAGTCGGGTAGATTACTGGTTCTCCGCTGACAGATCAGGCTAGTCTGAGAAGAGGAGAGGACCTCAGCAGTTCAATTGGCACGTCTTGTTCTGCAGCGATGTTTGACCATGGCTGTAGAACGTCTTGTTGATCCATGATGCTATGGTAGTCCACAGCAGGTGTATGCAGAACAGGGGCAATTATAACGGAGATGGGGATATGTCTATGAAGATGGATTCTCTTCCCAGGTGTGGACCTGAAAATAGATTTTTTTTTTTTGGTAGCGAGTTAGAGAAATACATTTTCCAATTCTTCTTTGTGATGAAGAAAACCGAAATGGGACATTGCCTGGTGTAAATCAGCATTGTTCTGTTGTGCCAAGGCAGCTAGGCTTATTTATCACCTGAGAGTTATTTTCTAATTTGTGCTATCCACCCCAGCTTGGTAAATGGTTTTAATATCTGATATATTTTTCAAAAAGACTAAGATGTCCTTCAGATTTTTTAAAGCAAGAAGTGTTTTAAAACAAATTACCTTGATTGCTTTGTGATACTGAGTGTGACTTCCCCAGTAAGTCAATCCTCAAAAAGTGTAGTAGGAAGCAGTAGCTCTCGGTAAATTAAGTAGACTGTGCATGTCAGTAGGAACTTCTGTGATGTATGTGAATGATCAGCCAGCCGAATTAAGTAGCTTTTTTGTCATTTGAGTCTGACGTAATCTCTCAAGCAATTTTTCCAAGAAGTATGTACTTGTCTTGATATGCAGAAACTCTATCCACAGAGTTCACGTGATTTTCCATACTCAGAGACTGTTTCATTTGTTAGCTGTTATTCAGATGTGATTTCATGTTATCACTCTAATCCTGGTGATAAGTGATTCCTTGATGTAAAACCAGTATGTTTCTCTTTGCCATTCTGTTTTCCCATGGATGAAGTTTTGGTCATTCTTACTCGGCCAGGCAAGACTGGACAGTGACTTCTCCCTAAACTGTTAATGTGAACTAATTTGTATAGACGGTTGTGCCTCAAGGGAAGTTTCTTGGTTCCTGCAAACCACGCCTGGCTCGGGACTGGTGATCTGCTTCTGCAATTCTCCCATACAATAGCTGTTTAAGCAAAATAGGAGCTTAAGTAAAAATTAATTCAGATCCTCTGAGCACAAAGGACACTGGAACTACCTGCATGCCTGCAAATAAAGTGTTGTTTGGCTTGCCTCTGTGTCTACCAGCTGCACATCATATTTCAGTTTGTCTGAATTCCCTGAGGCTCCTGATTTTCTCTTCAGGGTTTCTGAAGAGGGAGGGATTCTGTTCAGGGAGAGAAAGTCACATACAGCCTGAGGGGAACAAAGCCATCTTGGATGAACCATTCTCAAAATGGAGCAGGTTTTAAGGGATCAGTACTGGGATCAGTTCTGTACAAAGTTTCATTAAAACCTTAGATGTTGGGCTAGAGACAACACTTACTATATTTGGGAGAGACCAAAAGTGTGTTGAAGGCTGATGGGGGTGTTCAAAGTGATTTTAATATCTGACTAAGTTCACTAAATAGCTGTTGGTCAGAAGAAGGGGGTATGAAGTATCACAAGTGACAGGGAGACAACAAAGTGCTGTCCACTCTGGCCAGCACTAGTGAGGACTTTGGACATCTAGTACAATTCAAGAAAAATGTAAGCCACTTGGAGGGCTGTCCTGAAGGGAGCAAAGGAAACGATCAGAAGTCTACAGTGTACATTTGATGAGGAAATAATGAAATAATTTGGATTCTTTATCCAAAAAAAGCAGAAGGATCCAAAGTGAAGGAGGGAGATAACTCTTCTCAAGTAGTGGACAACTTGTTGTAAAGATGTTCTCCCCCTCCATCTTTTCAAGTGCCTCCATGGTACCTCAAAGAAGAAACATGCATCTTCACAAGGAATTTCACCTCATGCATTTCTCATAACCTTTCCTTGGCAAACCTTTTCTTTCCTCACAAATCAGTGGTCATGGCTTCTTTGATTGGCATCTTTAAACAGCAAAGATTTTTTTTAAATGTTTACTAAACAAGGAAGTTCAATGGAAACATTTGCCTTCACCCAGAAGTTATCAAATGTTATGTAGAGACCTGTGGATCAGATTTAGACCTGGCGTAAGCTAGTGCAACATAACCTTTGAAAGAGTGCCTCTTTCTTTCACCAGGCCCGAATTTAGCCCTCAATTTAACTCAGAGAAAAATGCAAATTAGCCTAATTAAACATACAGTTCAAGCAATCAAGATACTGGTTTTATACTATATTGATCTATTTTAAAATACCAACGTAGGACAGTTAAAAGCAAAGGGGGCAATTAATGTCTTTCCCTGGAAAGGTGTGAAAGGTACCTGTCAGGTTTCATTAAGTGTATTTATTCTTTCCTTTCAAATTGTCTCTCATTTGAGCAGACCAGTCTTCTGGGTTAATGGTGACAGAAGACAGCAGCACTGCTGTAATCATCCTACACAGCAAATGTAGCCTATTAGTGAAAGAGGGGGAATCCTGAAAATGAAATACTTTATTGTTGGTGACTCTGAAATACCCCATATGCCTATAACTGTCTCAGAAAAGCAATGCTGGAGCTTCCTTCCTCTGGCTTTGTGAGATACTTAATATATTTGGAAAGCACACATAAACAGCAAGAGAAGAAATTGTTATTATAATAGCTTTATGAATGGGGATCTGAAGCACAAAAAGGTTAAGTTATTTGTTCAAGGTCATAGAAAAAAGTCTTTGAAGCGACCATAAGTTTTGTGCAGATCTCCTAAGTGCAACTCTGGTGGGTTTTGATCTTGTTCATCAATGCTAAAGGAACATCCGTCCTTTGGTAGATGTGTTGTTATGGCAAGCGACATCTGAAGGTGTAAGGAAAGATGGTTTTCCATACAAGCTTCACCCAGAGCTTGTCCAAGTCAATGAAAAATCTCCCATTGGCTTCAATGTGTCAGCTAAAAACTGAAAGGAGTAAGACCATCCTCTGCTTGTGGGGGGAACACAGCATGACAGTGTTGGACCATGAAGGATCAGCCTGACCTCAGCCAACCAACACACTTGCCCATTACCTGGAGACCCTGAGCTGCCATGGAGAGCAAAAAGGAGCTGGGGACAGTTTTCTTACTGGGCTTGCTATGTTGGAAGGTATGGGACTAGAGGGAAAAGAAGGAAGCAGAGGAAATGAGCAAGGAGGACTGTCTTAGTGTATTTCCTGATGAAACCTGTACTTTGCCTTGTGTGTATTTCTGTGAGTTGCTCTGGAGCGAGTACTGTAGGGCTGTGATCACAGCCATACAGTTTGCAAATAACCAACAAATGTGAGCAGCCATAAGTCTCTGAGTTGTGACCTTTGATGGTGGAATAGATTTCCCTCGTGATGCTGAGATTCTCTGACAGCTGAGCCTGACTCCAAGTTTACATGTTTTGTCAGGGCAGCATCTCTCAGGGTTTGTGGTTAGGGTGGCCTTGGTGACAGTCACTGTTTTCAGTTCAGGCTGTAAAAGAGATGCTGGGCCACATCAACAATTCTTTGGATATTTCTCCAGCTGAAAATCTGCACATCTCTGAGCCTGACATTTTCTTCTCAGTAGTTTTTAATGTTATATGGATTTTTAAGGAGTGTAATTTATGCCAGTGCCATTTAATGATGCACCTTCAACCAAAGATAAAACACTACCTATGTTGCTTCTGATTTAGCCTTTTTGGCCCAGTTGCTAGCAAGGGAAAGGTTGTCTGCAGTATGAATCCCCCAACCAGTGAAACTACTTTGTCTTAATTACCTCAGGACGAGAGAGTGCCCCTGAAGCAATCATCTTTGTTTGTTAACACACCCTATCTGCTGCACTACTCCCCATAAATAAAACATGACCAAGATTACAATGTCATGTTCCTGTGGACTCCAGACCCTGGTAACTGCTCAAGTAGAATGCACAAAAACATCCCACTGCAGCCCGGTGCATATTGGAGGGCATATCGAAGGGATGTTTCTCATTCCTAAGCAACCACATGCATGCCGGCTTCTAATATTAAACACGATGTTTGCTCAAATGCTAACAGGACATATAAGACATACTCTTTCTCGCCTTTGTCAGAGGTAAGCACCAGATCTCAGGCCAGATCGGTAGCTGCTAAAAATCAGCAGAAGCTTTAAGATCTGGCCCAGGTGTTTACCCTCTGCAGATTGCCTAATTGGAGCCCCTTCCCACAGTGTTAGCAAGTACTGGGCATTTGTGGGAGAGGATTGTAGGTGACACTGAGGATTTCCAGGCATTTTGTCTTGGTTTTCTCTTGCTTTTCTCTAGAAGCGTTTGTCCATTAGTGCTCTGCCAGTGTTGCTGTGCTCCCCAGACAGGACAGCACTTGATTGCTTAGGCTAGGACAAATGAATACTATAAACAAATAGACTGGTCTCTTAAATATCTGGGAGGGGGAGTTAACAGGTATCAGCTGTGAAATAGTTTCCTAGGCTTTGATTCTTAGAGGCAAGAATGGAGGGCAGGGTCACTCCTGCACTGAATAGTGTCTTAATCTGTGGTTGATCTCACTAAAATTAAGGGGCACTGTAGGGTTGAAGATGATTTAATGGAAGTTAAGATAAGTACACTGCAAAATCACCTCCTCTGAGAATAATTTAGGGTTAGAGTAAGGGAGGTGGGATGGAATGAAGCTACGGAGGTAGCTCAGAAAGGCTGTCCTGCTCATTAGGAGGAAGGCATATTTTGCTGCTATCCTTAAGTGGCTTCATCTTTCGGTGCAGTGGCAATCTGGACCAGTGTGTTAAGATGGGAGGGAAGAAGGGCTGGTCTGAGATCTGGAAATTTCTGCCTATTTTGCTGGGCTGCTTCAGAGCCATGTGTCTTCAAAAGGGTTGAGGGAGGACTCTTCTGACCTTCTGGTTGTACAGGCCACTTCTATTACAGAAATGCTGTTATATCTACACGTGTTGGGCCTAAATAAATTAGTTTCAATGTACTCTCAACTCTCCCTTGCCTTCTTTTTCTTAAAAAAATACTGTTTCCCATTCTGCTCCCTTCTGTCCTTAAAAAACACCCCCATTAATCCTGACAGAAAACTGTCTTCCATTGGTCCACATATCAGCTACAAAGACCATTGGTGGTGCTTGCTTTTTCAAGTGGTTTAGCATGGTTCTCATTCAGATAAGGTCTGCAGGAAAGATCCAAGATATGGAAAGATGACAGTTAAAAAAAGGTCTATTCAGAGTGTGAAAGAAATATCTGAGGTGTGTAAAATTTTGTGGGTGGGTAGGGATGGATGGAATGGTGCTGCCTGGGGAAGGTCAGCAGTGGTTTTTCACCCCGTGTGCAGGTAAGCTGCAGAACTCCTTGCTGTATGTTTCTAAAGGTTTACATGCCTTAAAAGGGAAACTTTGTAAGCTTGCAGAAGAGAAACTTGAATACACAGAAACCATCTCTGGTCTGAGAAATTGCTGAGCCGTAAAGGGCTGGAAACTGGAAGACTATTTATAGAAATGTTGTACATGTTGCCTTGATCTTAGATCCTTCTTATGCACCTGTATTTGTGCACTGTTGGAGAAAGAAGATGCAGACCTTTGTTCCGATCCTACAGATCACTCCTATGGTCATAGTCAGGAGCAGAGAGTCAAATCTCTATTGCTGGTGTTATAGGCTGGTGTATGCACTTCATGTCATCTTTCTAAAATTTTCTGAAGCAATATTCAAAGGCTCTCCTAGTTGGGGCCATCTTGTATATTTGCAACTGTGCTGCTGTATTTGTTCATTCAGAATATCTCTGTTTCTGTGGCCCACAGTATACAAAAATGTATTCCTCTATGTCCAGTCAGCTGTCAGCATTTCTGCTCAGAGAATCAGTTGTGCCAACCGCTCTGGTGTTTTCTGTGAGAGAGACAAACATCTCCTGCAAGGGGAACCAACAGCTCTTTTTATACAGGACACCAAACACACATCAGAAAGGGCACACTGCTGTCTGACAGGCTGTTCCATGGTTTATCAAAGGTAACTACCTGCCAGTACCTTGACCTACTGTACACTTTGGTCAGGCCACGCATTTCATTCATTTGTGATTTCAGAGGTGCTTTTTGAAGGCAAAAACTCTTTTCTCAGCTAGTTTCTCTAAACGCAGGACTCAGTCTCTGTAGAATACTCCAGTCCTTTTAATGATTTGTGCCCTGTCACTTACAGAGTCTTTTTCCCAGCACTGCGGTAAAATGATATTTCCCTCTTTTGTGCTTTCTTCCTACTACTGTACTTTCAACTTTTCATTTGTTTGTTTAGTATTGTCTTGATAAATTCAATATTGTTCTTCTTGGTTTCCTCTCTCATCTTTGTCTTTATATCATTGTTCTGATTTACAAAAATCTATTTTATTTCTTGAGCTTAAATTTCTGTATCTGCCTTCTTATCTCTTGCAGTTGCCTTGTATTCTCAGAAACATCCCTGGCTTTTATCTGGTATCTCACAGCCTCTCTTGGCAACTTTCTGCTAAGTGTCTTCTGTATTTTCATTTGTAGCACCATTATTCAGGTGGGTTTTACTCTAAGATTCACTAGCTTTCATCAGTCAGGATGGCACACAGGAAATTATGTATGCACTTATTTTTTTTAATTTAAAAGCTATCAGGTTAAAATGCATAAAAAAGAGGTGAGAAAGAGGGATGACAAAGCCAGTAGCATAATCTCTAACAGCAAGAAGAATCTGCTGGACAACAGCTTTGGTTTGCAGGGAAATATATGGGGGGGTGCAGGGAGGGGGAGAGCAAATCTCCATATTGCATCAAATCAGTGCAGCTCTAAATCTCCCCAGCTGAGGGTTTGGCCCTGGCTGTTAATTCATTTATCTTGCTCAGAGACCTATCATCTGCAGAATATTTCAGTCATTTTGCAGCTGGGGAGAGAAACCTGTTGGGGCAGATTTATGTGTCCGTGCAGAGGAGTAAGGTTACTGTGAACCTGTCTGTGCCCAGGTGTGCAGTGCTAGGGGTGGAGCTGCTCAGCTGCTCCCCTCTCCCACGGGCGGGCGTGTGGGCAGTGGCTGTGGGGCGGCTGAGCGGCCATGAGGAGGGCTATAGGCTGCTGCTGGAAGAGGGTGATGGTAGATAGCACCTTCTGCCCCGAGGACGGGGCAGGAGGGAGACTGTGTGCTGCCGGGGCTGTCTCTGAGATGTTCAAGCCTCCCAGGTCTGCTCCTGGGCTGACTTGCCATCATCACCTACTGCTGTCCCGGGGCTGTGCCTGGAGGCATGATCTGAGCCATAATTTGTTGATGAAAGGATCTCATAATGCAGAAAGTCTGAGTTACTGACCTCTGAGTCCTGTTAATTAAAGATTGGTAATCTAGGAAGGAGGAGGACCTGAAAAATCACGTTTTGCCTTATGCAGAAGTTGGTTGTTGGAGTCCGCTGCTTTCCCATGCCGACACTAGGAAAGACTCCAGACAGACCAGCAGAGTTAAGCAGACAGAAACTGGCCTTATAAATTTGAACTGCCAGTTTTTGCAACAATGAACAAGAATGTAATTGTTTAACCAAATGTATGTGTCATAACTTGGTGACCTCAGTGAATACGCTTTAATTAAGTCCTTTTGTTGCTTTTCACCCTTTTCCCCCCAAGCAATTCCAAGTTTTTGAAAACTACCAAACAAAGTCTGTTGTAATTATTAGGTATCTATCTGACAGAACTGTGAATGACCCACAATTATAAAAAAACAATATACAAGCTCCCGTCCTCGGCTTTTAGGCAGGACTAGCCGTAGCCATTACTGGGGTAATGAGAACTTCTCAACTCTCAGTGTGATGTGCGGCAGTCATCCCCTAGGGCAAAGCTGTGTGTGAGCTGCTCAGCTACTCTGAGCCTGCACCCTTCCCCTGAAATCAGGGGAGCCAAGCTGGTACATATCAATTCAGGATCTGGCCCAAAGGCATTTGTTTTTGTCTTGGGAAAGCGATGGCCCCTTACTGTATCATTCAAATTGGAAACCTGGCCTAAAGGCATGAAGCACAGGAGATAATAGGAGCTGCAGGTGAGATGGAGCTATGGAAGCCCTTCAAGTAGGTTTGAAGACAAGGTTCAAAAAGCCTGAGTGATGTAAAAAATGCAAAATAGGGGATAGACTAAAAGAAGCAAGGACAGAATGAGGAGTGCATGGGAATAAAATCCAGGCCAGGGAAATGAGAAGGCCGTGAGAGAGAGAAGGGCTTTATGGAAGGTGAGGGTCGGCAAAGTGTTTAGGTGGGTTTCAGTGCTGGGCACCTGAGCAGGAAGTGGGAGAAGGGGGAAAGATTTGGAAATTGAAAGAACTCGTATCCCAGTTGGGATAATAAGACATAAGAGCACCAGGAGGTCCCAGCAAGGTGGGAAGTGGTATGATCTGAGCCAAAGGGATGAATAGGGCTGGTGAAGTGTGTTTGAGTTTTTATTGCAGAAGCAGGTGGACAAAGAAGCTTGACTGAACAGGTAATTTTTCTGCTTTGGCAGACCATTGAAAATAACTAAGTGGATGATCTCATTCCATTATTTTTAACTCCATATACCATCGATAATTAATTTGTCTGACACTATATTGATTTTCTGTCTCTTGTTTTATTGTCAGTATTTTGTTTGCAATATATAACTGGTAAGGTTGCAATTAACCCGTATTGCCTTGTCCAAACACATCTGTGCATGTTTAGAAGTACAACATGGGTATGATGCCTTGAAATGATGCTTGCAATGTACAGTAAAATGCTCATGCCTGTACTAATGAAAGAGATTATGAGAGGGGTGCTTTCATGGATAAAGGAAAAGCTAGAACTGATGTTATACAGATCCCTGTTTGGCGACCATTGTAGATATAAGGAAATTATTCCTGTTCCACCCATATCTAGGACAAAAGATCTGTACAAAATATTCTTCTGTAGATTTTTACCTAACTGATTAGCATTTCTAAGAGAATACTTGTGTTCAAGCCAAATCAGGATACTTTGCATTTCTTGAAAGAACTTCCCTTCTGATAACATTAAAAACCTTGATATGCATATGCTAAACATGTGATTCTCTGTTTTTTCTTGGTGGCCTGACATTGTTTTCATTGTCTTAAATGTAAGCTTTCTTGCTTCTAGAACAATTAATTCTGTTTTGAATCTTCAGGATGGCTAATATGCATATTTACACAAACACACACACATTCTCTCCTTTCTTTGACTTAGGTTTTCAGTTTCACACTGTGGACCTCAGCCACAAGGAACAGCAGTTCCTTTGGGTAATTTGCAACAGAATAACGAAAATGCTCAAACCAAACTAGTAGCAAAGTCCTGCTGCGCACCTTGGCTTCTGCACTCTCAGTTCTTCATGGCAGAATGGCTTTGCTTTACCATCAAAATGCACAGGGTCAACTGGAGACAATCCCAGAGAAGCACTTCCCAGTCATGATGAGAGTGCTCACAGTTCGCTTCTCCCAGACGTTCATTCTCCTGCAACTGAGATACCTGGACCTTCAAAATGTTTAATCCACATGCAATGTCCCTGATGACTGCCCAGAACTGTCCTTCCTGGCTGCCAACAGCTCTCGATACATCCTGGAGAAGCTGACTAAACATCCTCCTTCCTCTCATGATATATGCCAGCAATCATGGCCATGCGGTGTTGTCACATCTTGCAACTGCTCCTCCTGGATTTTATATAACTTTATGGTCTGGAGTTGAGTCCTTAAGTTCATTCTTCATTGTGAGTAGGTCTGTGGTTAGTGTTGGTGCAGTTTGTGTTCTTGCTGGCATGAGGAAACTGGCATAAGAGCCTGGGCATCTGGTAGGATGAGTAGGCTCCTAGCTGTGAACCCCCAGCCTCTGAACACATGGGAGTACAGTCTTAAATTAGTCACCAAAGCTCTCTCCTGAAGTTAAATGGTGTGAACATTTGTTGCAGAGGTTGCTTTGGGTGTTAAATAAAGCTACAGCACCTATATTTTCTCTTGTCATGGTTCATAGTATGTGGACCATTAGGCTTAGTAATTTCTGATCAGAAATGGGCCCAAGACAGAACTCCTCACTTGAATTCTCTAGGGAACACCTGGGATATATCTGCTGAAGTTTGTAGAAAGCTACATAACATTCTGGTGGTGGACACTGATAGTTTTGCTCTTCTGTCTCAAAAGAGCACTCTTCCATTTGGATAAAGCTTGTTTGTGAAGAAAACACAGCATTAGGAAAGCTCTCTGTCAATTAAAACAAAGGCCTAAGAAGCTAAGGACCATCACAAACCCCACAGTTTTCCACTCCAAGTGTGAGACATGATCTGTGACCTTGCTTTATCCAGTATGCAGCAACATGTGCAGACAAAACCAGAAAAAAAAATCCCTAGGAAAACAAGAGGCCTGGCGCCACATACTCCTCCTCCATGGGGAGATGATGAGAGAACAAAGAACATGTGATGAATGTGAGACACATCACATAATGTGATGTCCTCAGATACTCAGATGAGCAAGTATCCAAGTTTCGACAGGACAGAAAGACACCTGAATTCCTGCAACAGATTTCAATGGAAAGTGAAGATGGTAGGGTGAGTGTTTCAGTGCCACAGTACTCTTCTTGCACTGAATGTTCATGGATCATCAAATCTAGCGGTTAGTATAGACATGTTTTCTTCTGGACATTTCATGGCATTCCTGACTTTATTAAAATCATGTGTTGTACTGCTGTGCTTTTTTTTTTTTTTTTTAAATTTTATTCTTCCTTGTATGTAGAATGTCCTAGTTTGACTGCTGGTCCGGTGGCTATTTTCCAGGAAAACTGTTTTGTAACAGCTGGCTCACGTTCCTTGACTTTAGCTCATAGACTATCAGAGTTGAAAGCCTGCCTGTAATCATGTAATGGAGACAGGGCATGTTTTTGACTTAAATAGTGAGGCTGAAGCTATGACAGCAAATATGACTTTCCTCACAGAGAAAGCTATAGATAGGCAGAGAGAAAAAAAATGATTGTGACTGAAGGAAGAAAATCTTCAGTTCTGCTCTCACCTTGAGTGACTGGAAGTCTTTAGGTGATATTGCTGGTACCTGTTGTGACTACTTGCCTGTGGGAGATAATTTTCACACAGAAGGATTAATAATAACCAATTCCAATACTTCCCCAAATCAGGAGCTGTTTTCAGTGGTGAAAAAAAAATATTCTTGGTTGCTTTTTGGAAGTGGAGCTTTGAAGACAATCCTTCTGGAAATTAAACTTTAGACAACCAACAGCCATCATTTAATAGTCTCACATAAACACACAGGGAGAACTGAAATGATGAAGGGGTTTGGGAATTTGCTGACCATAACCATCAGACATACCAGATCCAATCTTCAGCCACTGTAGTATTGTAGAGATTGTTGAATTTGATGCTTTTTACAATTTATGATAAACTGCCTTTGTGATTTTTCAGGGTCTACAGGAGAGAGTGGTTCACTAGGCAAGAGATGTTTTTGACATATTCAGGGAAAAACAATTAATGGATTTCTTTGTCGCTCTGAGTGTTGCCTCAGTTGATGGGGTTTGGGGACATATGTAATGGGAAGACCTGGCAGGGATATTGGTTAGCACAGGAGCTGCCCATCTCCTTCATTTCTTCTGATCCCTCTTACATGATTTACGTTGTTCTAAAAGGACAGACCAACAATTCAGGGCATTTGCAGCAGTTTCATTGCTTGTCTTTCTGATTTTGAGTTGAGACAGAGCAAATTCTGCCTCAGAAGGCTGACCCTGGCTCGAGTTGCCCTCCCATTGCAAGCTGTCCTTGCTGCCTGGGGCTCAGAATCAGAGGCCCTGCTCACCCATGACAATGCACTGCTGGGCAGGCATGCCATGCAGATACAAATCTGCCCACTGTGTTTGTCTGTGCTGGGGTCTTCAACCCCCCAGTTTTGTTCTCTTGTGTTTCATTCTCCCCTGTGAAAGACAGTTGGTTGTCTGGGCGACATCTCCAACCAGATACCTGCTGAAATGACACATGCTGTTCTAGTATATATCCAGTCTGCCTAGTGTAAAGATTCAATCTGGAAAGTGGGCTCTAAGGCACATAATTAAATAGGAAGTTGAAAATTATTTAAACATGAGTCTTAGCAGGGGAAAGCTGTAATCTGAATGTGTGTTTTAGCTCACTGCAAATATTTAGTGGCTGTAGATACACGAAATGAATCCATTGGCTTGGCTTCCTCTCAGAGGTGGGTGCCTTGATATGGTATGTGAGCTGCACACTCATTTGCCATGTAGGAGCACATAACCCTGCTGAGCTGCAAAAGATGGGACACTGTAAGCAGGGGGATAGTCGTCTGCCTTCCTGCAGTCAGCATATTTGGGTTCATTATCGGCTGGGCTTACTATGTTCAGTTTTAATGCTTTGCTAACTGTGGTTGAGTGGAGCGTGGTTGGCTCAGCACACTGGCAGAGTGTTCATGTCTATTCGCAATACAGGGTATAGTCACGTTATGTGATTGTTCCTATGCTGTGTGGAGATCGGTCTCAACAGAAAAGTTAATTCAAAATATTGGAATTTTCTCTTGTAGATAATAAGAAATAGAAATGTTGGATTTTGGGTCACTGTGTACAAAAACACTATGGGAAAAAACTGCATGCATTGTTCTGCAGATAAAAACAAAATAAACAGCAAAACAAAGGCCCACAGAAGCCAAAGGAGCTGCTAGGGGAAAAAAAAAAAAAAAAAAGTGAAATCCACTTTAAAGAGAAAAAAGCAGTAAGTCAGCACAGCACTAACAGGTAACCCAGAAGTTGACAAGTAACATGTCTCTTCAGAACCTCAGACAATGCCTTCTCTTCTACAGCTGTTGTTGTTTCATTTGAAGGACATTAGTAACTTCATGTTTACTGCATTCACAGGAAGAAAGGAGAAGAGTCAGCACCTAGGAGTTATACTTCCCTGAAAGGAAGTGTTAAGGGTTATTGGGTAAGCTAAAAAGGTGAACCAGAAGTGAAGTGATGTCCTTGGTGAACATCAAAATGTTCAAGCACAGAAAGAGAGAGAGCCAAAGCGGTAGGTTTTAGTCCTTCCTACATGTATAGTGTCCTCTCTCGTGAGGCACTTCTTAAAAGCAGAGTTTTTGAAGATATCGGACATAAATGCCTCACATAAGCAGCCTATCAAAACACAGTATCCGTTCTTGGGAAGCCACCTTTCCTAATGTGCTTTTTACCATACTTAAAACAGCAACATTAAATGGTTACCAGAATTTTCTTACACAGTTAAAATTCTCATCAATTATATAACTTAACACCATTTCACATCAAGTTCTTTCTTTTATAGTTTTTGCAAGCTTCCAGCTTGCTTGGAGAATTAAGGTGTTTTCTTCTGGGTTTAAGAGAATTACTTTTTTCATGCCAGTATTGTACAAAGTCTTGTGCATACCTTGCAGGCATCTTGATGTTGGTGCCAATGCAATTTATTCTTGTGATGATAAGAGACTGGCTTGTACTTGGTTCTTCTGTTAGCAGGGTGTTTTGAAAGTCTGTTCTGATGTTTACTGGTTGTTTGTCTGCTACGTTCCTTTCCACATCCTGCTGACTGAGTCTCAGTACCACCTTCATGTTAATGTCCTGCATTTGTAATAAGTGTGTATCTGTGATATTTGTGAATAATATGCTCAGCCACTGCTGTGTTACATGATTGAAGCTTTATCTGATCAACACACATATCTTCCTTACAAATATATTATTTCTCCTGAGATTACATTTGATCCCAACAGGGTCTCCTGATGGTAGTTTTGAGATGTTGCTAGTTCATCAACTATTATATGCTTTGAACTGTGGAAGTCTCAATTTTTGTCTTACATATCCTTTCACTGTTGGCTCTAATAAAGCTCTAACAACAGAGGGACTATCAGTATGCATCTAAATATCAACCTAGTAAGGTCTTGTGTCCGAGACATCCTCTCCCTCTATTTTTTTTCTCATTGAGGTTTTCTGTAATAGGCTGGAAATTTTTTCCTTTCTCTACTCGACCAGCTTTCACATTTCCTAGTAAATTGCTCAAACTCATTGTGAACAAACTAGTGTCTATTGTCTGAAATTACACAGTGTGGGATAACATTCATGATGAAATGCTTTACTGCTTTGTTTGGGATGGTCACTGTGGTAGTGTCTGACAGTTTGTCTTGTTTCCAGGAGGAGGGTTTTATATTAAACAGTTTAGCATGAGCGTATCCCTTGTTTTGACCAGATCGTTTTCTCTCAAGATGCTGCTCTCTGCAGTGCCCTGGCCAGACTCCAAGTCAGGGAATAATTTTCTGTCTATAAAAATCCCTCTCAAAGTTACAAACAGTCAAGTCCTAAAGACTCTTGAATTTAATTTATCAGGTTAAGGAAATGTCAGCTTAAGATAATGAGGAGAAAGCCTGAGATGCTTATTCCTTTTTTATATTTGTCTAAGTTTAGAGGAAATAGTGCTTCGGGTTTTATTAAAAATCTGCAAAATGTTTTGGAATGTTGAATATGTTTCTCCTATTTTTTGACATATCCTCTGTTTCAGGCAGCTGTTGGGGTGTGTATCTCACAAATCAATCTGTATTTCTATCATAAAAAAAGATGTTATGGTATTGAACTCTTACATCTTTCTGTAAATCATGTATTCCAGTGTAATGAATTATCAATTTAAATTGCTTTGTTTGTTTAACAGACATTTTGATCAAAAGTTCAATTTTTTAAAAAAAAGATAATTCTCACTTCTCATTTCCTCAGTTTTCATTGACTGAACTGAAATTTTGTTTCTGTGCAAATCCTTTCAAAATAAGATTTTATCAGTTTTCTTATTGCGTAACTAAAATTGCCCAACCATTTCTAATATTTGAGTAAAAGGCTTGCAAGATGCCTGCAATGAAGAACGAAGGTATGATTTATGAGCAAAATTTTGTCTCTATTTGAGCAAAGATGCCTGTTTATCAAGATCGTGTAGAATCACAAGTCACTGGAAAAAAACCCCAAACAAATGCCCATTGGCAGTTTAATGAGAATGAAAAGAGAAGTAGGAAATTTAAGTACGTATTGTACTGTATGGAACAAAATAGTTAAAGGTTGACATGTTATTTTTTGGAACGAGAAAAATGGAATTAGTGACAAGTCCCTTTGAGATCCTTTGGGATGGAAGATGGCACATAGTAGCAGGATGCACAGTATTTGCTGTATTATTATAATCTTTCTAATTGTTCAGAGAAATAAAATGTACTTTGCTTGCCATCCTGTCCCTCAAATTTCCATCCCCTCTTAGAATATGCATTTGAACAGTATAAAATGATGTTTTGGCAAGCCCTGTTGAAGATAATTACACAGACACTTTATTTAGGTCAAAGCAACTGGGACTACAGTTTCTTCTTCCAAGTTCCTAGAGATTGTTATTTTTGCGGAGGGGTCATCTGCATAACTTAGAAATGAAGAGGCCCTTGCATTGCATATGAGGCATAATTTTTTTTTTTTTTTTTTTCATTTGCCTTTGATCTGCACAGAATGAGGAAAACCTCCTCCAGTTTGAATTTCAGAATTACACAAATTCTGAGTTTGGAGAATCACAGTGTGCTAGGAAGAAAAGGGAGAGCTGGTTTGTCTTCTGTAATGCTTTCTATATGAAAGGAAGGAAATATCTTAGCACGTTGCAGCAGCAAGTGTGTTGTGTGTGTGTGTGCACGCGTGTGTATGAGTGCACGCATGCTCATGACTCCAACTCTGTGGTTGGATTTGGCACAGAGAGCCCAACTAATAAATAAAGCTCTGATGAGTTGTGTTAATCATTGCTACTCATGGAAAACCACTTTTGTAGGCTTTAGTTTGTAAAGCTCATGCATTACTCAGATGATCAGTGCTCTCCTTCTGGGGAAACGTTTTGTAAACCACATGTGTCGTTTCTCTTCTGTAAACAGAGGAGGAGAACATAATTTTGGGGTTCTCCAGATTTACAAGGTAAATTTGCAAATTTGCAAAAACTAGTCCCAGGCTATGCACTAAAAGTTGCAATTACAGGTACATCCTAAAGAGAACACGAGGCTTGTTTTAAAATAAAATTGCTGGTAAGCTAATTAACCTTGTGTAATGTGCAAGCATACAAAAAGCTATGGCAATTCATCTACCATCCAATTCAATGATGTTCCAGAAGAGGTGAATTTGGCTCACTCTTTTTTCATGCTAAAGTAATAGCCTAAGAGTGATGGGATGTGATATATGTTGATAGTTTCCAAATAAGTTAAGAACTATGATCTCTTCATGTTTTTCCACTCTTTGTATAACTGATTGTTCCATATAAAATTATTAAATAACAGGATATCATGGACATAACTCCTTTAGTCCCTGACATTACAGTAGATAATTTTCCTATGTTTTTATATAGGCCCTGTAGAATACCCATATACTTACTCTTATCTATAAAACCACAACCATATATTTTGTGTATATTATTATATCTGTATTTGGAAAAAATAATGTGTTTATAAGTTTGTTTCAAATATTTCTTTATAAATATAATAAAATGTTAGAAAAGCTCTTGCTGACTTGAGAGTACAAATGGAAAACAGGGTTTTCTCATATTGTCACAGAACTCCAAAAATCCTTCTGTAAAACTGCAGCTGTGTGGTGCTCTTTGGCTGATAGCCTGTGTAGTGGAGGGATAGCATCAGACTCCTGCCATTACTTACCAAATGATTCCCTCCTTGGCTCAGTGCTGGGAGAATATTCTCCTTTAGTTATCCTAATTTTTATCCTAATTTTATCCTAATTTTTGGAAAAGAATAGAAGCTTTCTTTAATCAGAAGGAGGAGAAATTTAGCATATAATTAAGTAAGGATATCTTGGGGTGCTTCTTTTGAAAATATATGTGCCACAGGGATGCTGAGTTCCATAATACCTTATGTTACTTATTCTTCAGAATTGTTTTCCATTCTTGTATTTCCTACCTTATGATAGGTGTAGAAGCAGAGGGATCATCTAAGACCAAAAGGAAATGAAGGAAAGGAAAAAAAAACCTTTACTAAGATGATGGAAGTTTGTACAGTCCTTTATTTACTCAGTCAGAGAGTTATATGGCTGTCCTTGTGAAGTGGAGTAATTTAATTCGGAAATGGTACAATTATTCAACTGAAGTGCTACGGCTAAATTCTGTAACTTCCACATGGAACATCAACTGTGTCTTCTTGTATGCTGTCTGCTCCTGTAAGATTGCATCAGTATGATCCATTGTGTCATTGATATTACTTGTAATTTTCAGTGGGAACTCCAGTGAGACTCTGCAGCCTTGTCAGACTCCTGAATAACTTGGAGTTGAGTTTGTTACAATGGGATCCATTATTATAAAGGAAAATGATTGAGTTTCATCTCTCAAAATTAACTTTTGACTAGCATTCATTTAGTAGCTTTGATTGAAGTATCCCACAATCCAGAGAGACTGTATTTTAAGATGAAGAACAAAATCCAATGGTGGTAACTGCAAAACAGTTATATAGAGGGAGGAATCCTCCCCCAAATCCTTGTTTGCTCATGTTCATATATCTATAGACAGGATGGTATAGGTACCCAGAGATATTGAAATAGTTTTGGAGAGTTGTCCAAAAGGATCAGCTCAAGAAAGGTAAAGGGAACATTAGGAATGATTAGATAAAGAATAGAGGGAAAAATCAAAGCATCATTATGTTATTATGCATGTTCATTACTTACCTGTATCTTAAATACTGAATGCAGATATGGCTATCCTATCTCACAAGATACAAAGGTAACCTGAAAACGATACAGAGAAATGAGATGTGTTTTCGAGATGCAGGAATGCCTTCTATACACTGTGGACTGGAAAGAGTTGGGCTTTTTAGCTTGGAAAAGAACTTCTGAGGGGACATGACAGAAATCCATAATATAACTAATATTGCAGAGAATGCAATTTGGGAGGGATTAGGCTCTGTTTTTCATAGTCCAGTGAAATTATTATGTTTAAAACAAACATCACCTTCCTTTTTGTGCAGTGCATAATCAAAATGGAGAATAGGATACAATGGAAATGAAAAGTAAAAATGAGTTAAAAAAAGAATTAGCCATATTCACTGAAGTCCAGTGGTGATCGTTAAACCGTATGTTTCAGACGTAAACTCTGCTTCACATGGTCTTTAAAACTGATTGAGGGAAGCTTGGCAGGTAGGTGAACTGGAGACAAGGCCCAGCCTGGAGCTCCATCTCTGATGCTTCCCCAAACATACATCACTGGGCAGAGACTGGGCAGATTACCATCTGACCCTGGATGAGTTTTATATTCCTATGTATCTAGTGCTTAGAAATCTTGTCTTATACTAGATTTATTTTATTCTTAGTATTAGGTTTTTTTTTACCACCTTGAGACCTTTTGTGTGCTGCTCTTCTCACCCTCACAGGTCCAATCAAACAAATCTGGGAGACAGACCCTGTGCTAATGGGCTTGAGTATAAAAACAAGTTGTGGGAGAGACCGCAGGAGCCTGGAGAAGTGACTTGTTCTTGCTCACACAAGCACTGAGTGCTAGTCAGGAATAATTTTATCTATCTGTGGTGAATTCTTGACCTTGTTAAAATCAATGGCATAACTACCTTTGGCTCCAAAAGAGTTAGCTCTTCACCCTTTGTAATGAAAATTCTGTAGACATTAGTTAGTATACTGTATTCTGAATTATGATATATATTAGAATAGGCTAGTCCAGGCTAGAAAAGTAATTAAAGAGTGCTCTTTCCAATTAATGGAAGCCTATTTACCTTACCTTCAGAAACTCTGAACTGCTTCCATCACTGTGCGTGATACTTATCACAAGCTGCCTTGGTGATTATCCAGCAAGGAGCTGCAACTCTGAACTCATAGAGAGCTCTGAGAACCCAGGAGAGGCAACAGACAGCCCTTAAGAGACAGCATGCATCCAGTTTTAAAATGAGTTCATCCATTTTTTTCTGGTATATAGATTCCTGCCCTGCATATTGGTGCTTTAAGTCTCACTCTGTCTAAATTTTCTACCTGCATAAGTTCAGCATGGAAAACCCCTGGGGATTATAACAGTGCCTGTGAAAGGGGGACCTGGATGTTCTTGATTACGAGATGCATATCTCAAATAGAGTAGGAATGATTTTAATCCAGATTATAACATTTGTATTCTTTTCAAGTTAGTCTGCATAAGGAAAAACTTATTAACATCTCAAATCTATGGTAGAAAAATTATTTTCCATATTAAGATAAAAATCTTCAAGTTAATTTTAAATGTTACATATTTGTTTTTTTTCTTGGTTTGCTTTTTCTTTATGAGATTTCTCTTGTCCTAGTGAATTTCATGAATAATAATCTTAAATCATCAAAATAACAATAGCACTTGGATTTTCTTCCACATTAACTGGACTACATTTTTTGAACACATGCTAGAGATTTGGAGCCACATCCTTGTGAAAACTGAATCAAAGGAGCTTTGCTGATTTACACAGTCTGAAGATTTTTCTCTGTGTTCTGGGCTTTGCCACTAGCCCCAGATTTCATGCTACAAAAAACCATGAGAGTTTCCATCGTTGCTGTATAACTGGCTCTATGCCTCCAAAAGCTAGAAGGAGAAATACAAATGGTCAGGAAAATGTTAGTACTAGAAATTGGTTTAAATTTAATAATACAAAGTGCAAAGTACTTCACTTTGGAAACAATAACAAGAATTTCTGCTAGAAAAAGGAGATTCATTTAGACAGAAGATGAAAGTCTGCATTGCAAATATTTCAGACTAATACATAGATATGTGCCTAAGCTATTGGCAATGATTTGGCTGTGAAAAAAGGCAAATGAAATCCCAGGTAAGACATATCTAGTAGAAATATCAAAATACTACACATGGCATGAGAAGGATCTCCCCGGTATAGGGTGTACAATGCTATTATGCTCACACTTATTGAGCAAAGATTAATTCAAATGGGGGAAAAATGTATACATGTATCTACTGGGAAGAAGACAGGGAAGTAACCTGTCTCGGAAAAAGAGATGGAAAGAGCTTGATCAAGAGAGGCTAGTGTCCTGTCTCAGCCCTCCTGCCTGAGAGCATTATTTCTAGCTTCACGAGGAAAAATGGCATAAAAATCACCCAGACCACCATTCTGTGGTCAAAAAATGGCTGAAAGCTACATGTAGACCCTAAAAACAATTGCTTATGTCCTTTGAGATTTCACAGCTTGCTTTCTCACAGATGAATTTTAATATATCTGTCAGTTGTCTTTAGGTAGGAAAAGTAGCATACAGTATGCAACACTGAAACTATTTCCTATCCACTCTCCATATGGATACCGTCAGAGTAAGCTGCCTCACATAAAGATATTCTTAGTGGGAGCATAACAGCATCAGCATGAGGATTGAACAGGGGTTTGAGTCTCCCTAACTGTAGGTGCCTAAGGTGCTTCACATAGAAGCCTAGTTGTATCCACAGGGCAATCAGATCTTAGGTGGGTTGAAGCACCCTGAGGAGATGTCTCTCTCTTGACTAGGCAGTGTGATTTGGCACTTGGGTTTGGTGTCTCAGACAGAGTCTCTGTAACATCTCATAGCTGAATCCCTCTCCTTCATGCAGAATTGCTGGTGTGCTGCAAATTCTCACCTCAATGTGGATTGACTTCAAGATGAAGACAAAGCCAGCATCAAAGAACAAAATCAATGGTTGCTTTGTCACTGATCTGAAGGCAAAAGGATTGGGTTTAAATTAACATTCCTACCCAGAACATGGCTTCTTAAAATGTATACTTTGCCCTGAATCCCTTCCTCTCAGGGCAAGAAGATGGTAGTTAACTCATTCTAAGTTTCTTTACGGGTCGCTTCTACATGATTAATTCAAGCCTTTGAGGAAGAATTACTTCCAGGTTGACTTTTCCACCGGTTGGAATCTCTCCTGTCAGGATTATGAAGCTGTCTCCCACACAATTTAAAAATCTCTTTGATGTAACCTGTATCTTGCTCTAGCTACACTGTAAATATCTGGGAAATTAAACTCTCCAATGGGGAGGGTATCCTGTGGTTACAAGTATCTTGAGAGTTGGTCCAAGAATTATTATTCTTGCTTTCCTCCAGTCTTGGTGATCTATAGCATTTACCTCCTGTAGATTCCCCTTTGATTTTCATTCCTTTTGTCTTTATCCAAGAATTTCACTAGCCTATTCTCCATTTTCATATTGTCGTCTGCTGGAATTGGAGATGTTTTTCACACACAAAACCATCCCTCCTCTGTCTCTTCCCATTGTATCTCTTCTATATAAATTGAACCTGTCCGTACTGATATTCTGGTTATGAGAATCATTTTACAAGGTTTCACTTGCACTCATACTTTCCATTATTTAGTGATACTTCTCGTTCTTCTTGCTTGTTTCCCATGCAAAATTTCCATTCACATAAAGCCACTTTATGACTTTAATACTTTTATTATTCATCTTCTATGTCAGAGCCTCAACTTCTGTCTTATTTTGTGGGTTAAAATCACACAGTTGATTCTTTGGATGAAGTAAAACTTCTCATTTCAGCTTATTTTAAAGCTCACATAACAATTTTGTACCTGAGAAGTTGTCACCCTCTCTGTTTTAGTGGAGACCATCTAAGCAAAGCAGCCATCTCCCATCACAGAAGATAGCCGAATGTTCTTTGATTCTGAAATAATTTTCTCTGTGCTGTGGGAGAATATAGTGATCAGTGTCTCATATCTGTCTTTGTTTTTCTTCGCCAATGCATTGTATTGGAAGGCTCTGTGAAAAAAATCACCTGGGCTGATTTCAGCTCTGTTTCTTTCCCTGTTTCTTTTCCTTGATCTCTGAGGAGGTCTTTCATCTTCCCTAAACAAAATTATAGCTGTTCCTTAAGTCAGAGATTGCTTATCAGAAAAACCCCTTCCTTCTAAAGAAATAAATAAATAGAACAAAACTAGACGAATATGAAACAAATGTTTCACATTGCTGCAGTTATCAGTATGCTAATGTCCGTGCTCTGCAGTATTACTGTGGAAATACTGCGGTATTACTGTGGAAACAGTGATGTGAGTTACTAAAAGAAAGATGATCTACTGTCAAATGGCTGCCAAAAAAAGAGGGGTCAATTTTTTTATGAGCCTTCCTATGTAAAAAGAATAGCAGAAAACTGAAAGTCCAATCTGATTCATATTGCTGCAGATTTTGAAGGCTGAGCTCAAGGCATCATAACAAAATTGCAGCTCCAGCACTCTGGGAGATGTCCCTGGACTGTGCAGGATCACTGAAAGCATAAGCAGAAATATTATTTGTATTTTAACAGGTAAATGTCAGTTAGATGTTTTCCTGTTTTAACAGGGAATTTGAATGATGATTCCTGAGTTTCTTTGAGGTTGGCTCACTTAGCAGCACTCTTTGATATTTGTGAAATGCCAGCTTTCTATGAATATAGGAGTTTGGCAAAGAACGAGAGAACTATTCATTAAAATTCAAAAGTACATAAATGACAAATAAGGAAGTAATTTAGAGGATGTATTTGGCATGTGGGGTGTGGAAACCAACCAAGTAGCCTACTGCAACTTTGACTATATTTGAAGTTATGTATTTAACTCATCCTTCTGATCCCAGGCTGGCTGGAGTCTGCAGAGGAAGTGTTTTCAGTCCTGTGAGAGGCAGCAGGTGTGCTTTGTACTGAGGTCAAGTAGTGGCCTCTAGACATAGTGAGGCCAGGGTAAAGGCTGAAGAGCTGGGCCATCTGCTGCCTCTGCTCCATGGGGCTGATGGAAAGTGACAACATTGATGTAATCAAATGACAAATAGAGTAAATACAGTGATGTAAACAAGAGCTTAATTTTTTATATCTATTGCCACATGAGGCCAGGAACGGGTGTTGTCCAACTGATGGCAGTTTTTTCTCAAGAAGGGACAAAGGCAACATATTATTATCTTTCCACAAGGATTAGAAGAGCTTGCTTTGTCTCTGCTGTGCTTAGAGCTTGCCTGCCTTTGGATATCATCTTGAACAGGCAACTTGAGGAGAGTTTTTGCCTTGCTTGGGCTAGAAGCCTGGGATGCTGTATATTTGTTGCTATTTGTACTTGGGATAGATAAAACCTATACTGGGATCACCATGTCAGCTGCACTGATGACATGTAGAAACACTGATTTCTACTCAAGCTCACATTGTCTACGAGGCAAAAACCATCTCAGAGACGTCAAATCTTCCTTTGCACAAGCAATTGTCTTTGCATGCCACAATGATTGTGCAGACAGCATTACAGATCTGTGTGCTGTCTGGAGTTTGCAAATATGCCTTTTCTCCCTTTTCACAGGCAGTTGCTTGCATGGGAAAAACCTAATGAGTTCAGAGGCAAGGTTTGAAAATATGCAGTACCAAGAAAAAATATTGCAGAAGCTATCAACCCTACTCACAAAGAAAGAAATATCAATCTATTATTCCTTCTAATAGGTGCATAGGTACACACTAAAGCCAGGAATTACCTTTACTGGCTTGCATGCCATTTTAAGGTACACAAACTGCACGGTAACTTCATTGTTCACAATGGTAATTAAGTTACTACATTATCTCATCACAGTGAGTCACTTAACTGGCATCACTATTGCAAGATGGGAAAATTTACCAAGCTGGAAAATTATGGGTCAGATTAACTCCTGGTGTAAGATTCAGAAGTATTATGCCCGGAATACATTTGGCCCACCCTTTATAAATTAGATGGTGTTTAATGTGCTTCGGAGAGGAGATGAATCAGACCTACTGTTTGTAAAAAAAAAAAAAAAAAAAAAAGAGAGAGAGAAGAAAAAACCTGTCTCATGCTTTTAGTTTGCCCATTCCTTAGGGCAAATGGCTGTTGAAGTTGTGGAAATAATTTCTTGTTTTTCCAGAAAAGGCCTACCTGCAGCTTCAGCAGTAGATCACCAAGAGAGTGTATCTTCTGTACCAGGTCATGGGAGTTCAGTGCAGAGTTGTACAGTAGAAAGAGCATGCCTGCAGTCTCTTAAAGACATCAGACTGCTGTAAATCAGCCATGCACATGGCCCTGAAGGGATATCGACACAGTACTTAGGGCTATAACATCACTCACAAAGGTCTGAGACAGGAATCGAGTCTAAAATATACAATTACATTTGAAATGTGTTTTAAAACAGGCCATGAATATCTGTTTTTTAAGAGCCCCTGTGACTGAATTTTCCTTCTGACCGTTAATTTTTTTTAAAAAAAGAAGGAAAACAGAAACTGTTGATACTGTAATATTTTTACTGATGACTTGCATTATCGCTGAGTGACAGCTCCTTATTTCAATTGCAAGAAAATATGGACATCATGCCCAGGTAAACACTCATTAACTTTTCTTGACAGCCCTTTTTAAATTAAAGGGAAAAAAACCTCCTGACACTCCAAGTTGCTGCCAAATTTGGCAGCCCTGATCTTGTCCTGAGTCTAAGCCCAAGGAGCATTTACCAGGTTTCTTTTCTGAGGACACTGGTGTGCTCAAAGCAAAGCAGAGCTGCTGTTCCCGGCAGGCTCGGGGCTCCAGTGGCCCCCACCGCAGTGGCCTTTCCAGCTGGGAAACATGTGGAGCAAAACCCCTCGGTGGGTGTGGAGTGCTGCTCTCGGGTTTTAGTTCTGTGGAAAGAATTAAGCATTTAAAGACAAGGGTTCATGGAAGGAGAGTCTGAGCCTGTTGAACTTGTTTTTCTCACCCCCAGAGCTGCCCAAGTTTACAGTCTGTGGCGCTATCTGTAGGGCTTCAGACAGCAAGAAAAGGGAGGCAGAGAGGTTCCCTGACAAAAGCTGAAACCCTGGTATCTCTTTTGTTTTCACCCTAGTCTATGGCCACTGACATTACTCCCTTACACCACGGATGGATAATAAGCCCCCTTCTCAGGAATAGAAAAGCTCTTATACATTTTAATGTGACCTTAGACAGTGCTTTTCAGAAATCACAGGCACATCTGACTACACTTGAGGTTGAATTGAGCTAATGGCATTCACCTCATCTTTAGATGCAAAATTGGAAGATAAAAAGACCTTGATGTGAAAAGGAAAGGGGGGTTGTGGGGAGCGGGTGTGGGGGGAAGAGAAGCAGATTAGAGATATTGCTTAAAAATCTTATGATTGCTAGTTGATAACGAAATGTCTCCTTCTCTTTCTAAAAACCCTATGGGCTTGCAAGATGTCCTTGCGCTTTTATTTTTAATGATAGAATCTTTTTATTCCCTGGCCAAGGAAATTTCAATGTTGCTGCATATGTGGCCAGGAGATACGTTGACCTTTAGCAAATCTTATTTTTAAAATCAGATGGAACAGTTATTGCAATATTCCAGCCCTGTAAGATTAAAAAAGAGCTTTCTTCCTCTGTAATCAGACGTGGATTAAATTTATTAAAGGTGCAGTATCTCTTTTTAAAATGACACTTGCCAGTCATACGGAATTCTAATAAGCCATTTGAAGATTTTGTATCCTCCTGCTTTTTTTTTTTTTTTTTTTTTTTAAGCTGAAACCAAGGCATTATAAAAAGAGTGGGATAACTTATCTGACTAGCAAAGAAACTTGATGTTAACAGGAGAAGGGCAGCAGACAAAAGAAAGCAGCTGAAACATTAATGAATGATAATGCTGAGCAATGAAACATGCAAAGGAGCACACAACGAGGAAATTCAATGAGGAAAATACAATTTAAAGACCAAAGTAAATCTACTCAGTGAAAAGGTGCAACCAGCACAGAAAAAGGCTTAAAAAAATCAAGTGGTGAGTTGGTTATAATAATTTCAGCTCTATTCCTGAGCAGAACTGTCTGCCTGTTGGGTGAATATGTACATCTGAGAATGCAAGACCAGTCAGTCCTATTTGAATGTGTTTGTATTTGCTAAATATGAAGAGTCGCTTGGGGTTGTCCAAAATATAAGTAAAGCTATAATCCTTTCCCTTGGGAGTGTACAGACTGAGTAGATGTGTTCCTTGACAGTTATTGAAATTTTCAAAGCAAATTTGGAGACTTATTCAGCACCTTCTATTAAAATGAATCTATTCTGAGTCTTTCTTGAAAATCTTAACCTCTAAGTGTGGGTGCAAAAACACTGATGGCACAGGAAGTGTGGAGTGTGCAAAGATGTGGAGCAGAAGTTTCTTGTTAAGCATATCCATCCTTTCAAAATAATTAGTAGAGACCTAATTAGGAATCTGATCTATGCTTTCTGATTGTGCCTAGCAAGGAAGTCTTTCTATCTGACCTTCACAGTCCTACTTAGCCAAAATTTTCGGCAGTTCTAAACCTGCTTCGCAGAATCAGTCTGGATGTGTGATAATAATCATGGTGTGAATCTTCATGGATGGTCTCCTGAAAAAAAGAAAAAATCCAGTTTTGCACTGCTGTATACTGAGCCTTGGGTTGTGAGCAGCGCTGCAGCCTCAGGGTCTGGCTGGGGTCTTGCTCAGGACGGTGCTATTGGTACACCAGGTTTACTGCCCCCAGCACGGGGAGAAACTGTCCAGCACCAGGCGCTGTCAGACCATCTTCCAGCATTCCACCCTGAACTTCCCAGTTCTCTTTCTGGCTTCTGTGTCGTATTCCCCAGGAGATGTCTGCTATTGGAATTATATATGATAGTGTGATACTAGAGCCAAGTGTATCCCCAGGATAACTTTGCTGACACTAGTAGATTAGCACGTGCGACAAATTTGGCCATTCCCATAATGCAAAAACTCTTGTTTTTATCCCTAAATAAACATTAATTAAAATTTTTACATACATAAAATATATGGAAGGAAAAAAAATACCCAGCTGCTCCTGTATTAACACTGAAAGCTAGGAAATTCAGTAATTTGAGCTAGTATGGAAAATTGAAGCATCAATGCCAGCTAACAGGAGCTAAGAATTAACTACCTGACTGCAATTTGTTAGTCATCTTATTCCCTTACGATTTTCATTATACATAGGAAAACAGTCCTACTTCTAATGTGTGTTTTTTTTTTAAACCCAGATTATTTAGGAAGCTTAAAACTTGTAAATCAAAACCAGAAGAAATCTTTCTTTCTTTTTCTTTCTTTCTTTCTTTCTTTCTTTCTTTCTTTCTTTCTTTCTTTCTTTCTTTCTTTCTTTCTTTCTTTCTTTCTTTCTTTCTCTGGTGTCTCTTTCTCTCTTTCTCTCTCTCTTTCTCTCTTTCTCTCTTTCTCTCTCTCTTTCTTTTTCCTTCTCTTTCTTTCCTTTTTTTTTTAAAAAATTTGCTTTTTCTGTTTCTGTTTCTATTTCTTTGTTTCTTTTTCTATGTTTACTTTTCTTTTTAAATGTTTCTCTTTCTTTTAAAATTTTTTTCTTCTTTTAATTTTTATTCTTTTGTTTCTCTTTCTGCTTCTCTTTCTCTTTCTTTTCCCTCTCCTTTCTTCTTTTCTCCACTTTTTTTCTTCTTTCTCCTTTTATCTTTTTCCTCTGCTGTAGCTGATGGGAGTGTCTAACATTAGGCCAGTGTTCTTGTCATAATTTTCTAAATAAAAATTATTATTATTAGAGGGTGGTCCATTATTTCCTATGTTTTAAAATGTATTTTAAATTGCTTTTATGATATTGTACAATGCCCCAAGCACTTCAGTGGGGGAGCACTTTATAAATAAAATTATTATTATTATGCTTAGTGCACATGTCAGCAAGTGTTCATAAGAAATAAGTGACTGTTACCCTTGCCCTCCAGAGACTGAGAGCCTTATTTCTTTAACTTGACTTTCACTGGCCTGAAGTCTGGGTAAGAATTAGAGTCACTTCTAATCTCATTCTTCCTATTGGCAGAAGAAAATGAGCTGTCATTGAGTTGCACTGGCAATGAAGGGCCATTTTTATAATTCCTTCTACATCATATGCTATAACCACATTCCCTCTTTTTAATTTGAGGATGTAAAGTTGTCAAATGGGAAAAAAAAGAGCTCTTTAAAATTTCAGTGGGACCTTCTGTAAGATTCATGTATGTTGTGTGCATGGAAGCATGGGTGGACCGGCAGAAAGGCAGGAATAATCTTAGATTGTGTCAATGTTAAACTTAATAAGCAGTTCACTGCACTATATGGAGAAGGTGTTGGTCCTAAATTCTGATTGTGTAGTTTTTGAAATCTGTAATTCTTTAATAGATAATTTTTTTCCCTTTAGATGAACTTTAAAGAAAAATGATAATGTAAGCACTGCTAGTTACTCTAGGTTGGGATTTAAGATTACAGCATTTAGTAAGATTATATATTTGATGAACAAGGCGAGGTGGTGTGTGTCAGCCTTTGAAGGGGTTACCTCGCTTAGGAAGTGAGTATTAACAGCATCTCAGCCCTACCAAGATTAATGTCAGTGGAATCAAAACTGGCATTAGCAGAGCACTGTTGTCAGGAAGCTCACGACAGTTCAATAACTTTAACACACTGGATAGATTTCACTGTGTGTGTCAAAGACTAGTACTGCTTAAAAAGGCATGTGGCAAGTAGGAAGTTTAATATAAAGATCATAAAAGATTTGAATACCAAATGTACAAGTGTCGAGCATTACTTGTGGGTACTTGAAAAAACACAACTTTTCTTTCTTTTTTATCTAGTTTCACACCCCCCCCCCCTTTTTTTTTTTCCTCCCCCCCCCTTTTGGATGGGCATTCCCATCCAAGAAAAATTAATACAGGGGTTTGATACAACCTATACATCTAATCTCTCATGTACAGATATAGCTGTCAATGAACCTAATAAGGAAACGTGATTTGTTAACTAATAAGAAGAAGAATGTGTAAGAGAGGGATGAAAACTGCTTTTGATGGATTGGTTAAACATGATGCTGTGTGTCTTGGTTTTGATTTTCACTTACTTTTATGTTTCTTTATTTCTTCTGTGACAATATTAAGGAGTTCAAGCACAAAACTAACTGTAAATGACCCTCTGCTAACTATAAAGGCCCTTCACTGATCTTTGAAGCCGAAGAGCACTGATGAAAGCTGCTGATAAATATATAAAAATGTATTTTTAGGAACATGTAAAGAATTATATATGAGGGCCTTCCTGTCTTCCACCTCCTTCCCTGAAAGAAGAAACAAAACAAGCTCACGCCTCCAGTTAACAGCCACACAAAGGCCAGTGCCACCGCACCAGCGCTGCCGGCAAGTGCGGAGCGGGGCCGGCGGGCAGAGCCCGGCGCTGGGCTGCGCTGGGCTGAGCTGGGCTGAGCTGGGCTGGGCTGAGCTGGGCTGAGCTGGGCTGGGCTGAGCTGGGCTGAGCTGGGCTGAGCTGAGCTGAGCTGGGCTGGGCTGGGCTGAGTTTAGCTGGGCTGGGCTGGGCTGGGAGCTGCCGGCCCCGCCCCACCCCGGGGGATGGAAAACTGGAGCAGAGGTTTGTTTTTGAAGCATCTGAAAAGCTGCTCTCCTCTCTTCCTTCCCAGCCCACCCGAGAGTGGGGATTGCTTGGTTTTAGTAGTGATGTAAACTCGGAAATATTTTATTTTTCGGCTTGCTTTGTCAGACCTGTCGAGCTGAAAGCATAAGGCTATGGTCTGTGTACGGCTGGGTTCAGCTCTGGTTTATGTACGTGTGCGCACTGGGCCATTCTTGCTCTGAACTGCGAGCTGCAATTGGACACAAACACGAGTACTTCTTGGGAGGAACTCGGGATTAATTTCTGTGAAACAGCAGTTTAGTTTACAGATGAAATACAGATAGGTTGTGTCACATAAATTTGTAGGAGTGATAAGTTCGGGAATGTTTTCTGTGTCTTTGGGAGGGGAAGAAAAAGACATATTCATTTGGAGGGCAGGATTTATTGTTAGTCCTGTTAATTTGTCTAAGTAAAATATGAAATCTTAGAAAGCAAAAATGAAATGATAAAAGAGTGCTTATTTGCCTCTGGTACAGGCTGTTTATAAATAAAGGAATTTAGCTACAAATGATCTGAAGTAATATTTTAGCACAAGCCTTAAACAACACACTATTATTATCCATCCTCCTGCTTCTCTCTCTATGTATCTACAGATATTTTTGCTGTCCTTGCCTTGTGGAAACACAGTCCTTTCCACTTCCTTTTTTATGAAAAACTTTCTTTTTCATAAGTTGCTAGGATTTGAAGACCTAAATCTGACTTCTTGTCCCTCCTGATTCTTTAGTAGCTGCCTCTGCTCTGCAGTTTGCTACTGAAAATCCAGAACTACTGGAAAGATAAATAAATATTAAAAAAAATTATTTGCTTTAAATGTGTGAAGTGTTCCAATAATTTTAAACAGTTTAATTTAAATTTTAAACTGCAAATCTTCAACCTCTAATCACTTCTAAACTGAAGTGGTTTTAACCAAATGTGAAGTGCTGCAGAGTTGGAAATGATTATGCCTGGAGTAGATGACTGTAAACTTTGGAGAGGGTTGCAAACTATCTTTTTTTTTTTTTTTTTTTTTTCTAAACAAGCACTTGCATAGCATTGAACTGTTCCTGCTAAAGAAGGTGAGGGGCTGAGGGGGAAGCTCTATTAATACTGCAAGACAGAAACTGAAAGAGTTGAAGCATTTGAAAGTTTTCAGAGATAAAGTGTTCAATGCCAGACTGAAGCAAACTTAAAAAGCCCTTCCCAGCCTGAGGGCCTGGGTAGGGCTGGGGACGTGCTGGGCTGTGGGTGCAAGGCAGGGAGCGTGCTGGGGGGGGTCTGTGGTCCCTGGGCTCCTGTGCCACGCCACGGGAAGGCAAGCCTCGGCGAGGCTCTATGGAGAGGAAGGTATGTGTGCAGCAGGGGGATGGTTAACACTTCCAAATTCACAGCTATGTTTTTAGGACTCTTTCCAACATTAGTTTCTCTTCAACATTTTTATTTTAGGGCTTTCAGTCTTTGCATTATGTGTTTTTCCTGTTTGAGGGAGAGAGTAAGAAACTTAAACTAGAATTCAGAAGCTGGTCCAGGACTCGGCTCCAGCTGGAAAAACACATGTGCTGGCATTCAGCTCCTGTAAGCTCCTTTCTGACTATTTTGAATGCTGGCATTGTTACAATAGGCAGGGGAACAGCCATGATAGCCCAGGGTGACAAATTGCTCAGTCTTGTGCATATATGTTTTTGCCTGGCTGGTTTTTATTAGCATGTAAGCATCGTCTGCGGACTGCGCATTCTTTCCCTTTCATTTTCATGACCCCGTCCAGTTCAGACGACTGACAGATTCACTATGTGATTTTCAGCTTTTGATGATTAACTTTTTGACAGCGGCCCTTATCTTTTATTTAATATTGTTGTGATGATTATAACACAGGGCTGCATGTCGGGCAGCCTGGAAATCAGACTGGGTGCTGCCTTCTTAAGTTCAGTAATAGCTTTGTGTTGATTTAACAGCAAAGCAGAACACAACTTTATGGATTAAATGAGGAAAAAGGGGGACAACTGCTGAATCTTATTATTTGAGTTACTGCAATAGGTAGCTATTTTATCCCCTGCTCCTTCAAGGACTTTAGTACTTACTTAACTTTCCTCAGGCAAGTAATCCCATTGATTTAAGAGGGAGTACACATATGTGTGTAAGGGCCAGGGCCTTATTATGCAGAGAGGATGTAAATAAACATCAACTTTTTTCCCTTTGGTTAAAAGGAGACTCTTGTAAATGAATGAAACCAAATGAACAAACAGAAAACAGATGAAAGAGAAAACATCCCTTCTTCCTGAAAGAAAAACGTTACATGCATCACTTCAGATTTGGCAGCCTCTTGTCTCTTACAGACTCTGTTTTTGTTTGCTTAGAGATGGCTGAATTACTATTTTTGATACCACTTAGGACCATGTGCTAGAAAAGGGTTCTCGTCAAAGCCTCCCAGTGGGGCTGGACAAGATCTCTCAAGCACGCTTGGTGCTCCCCAGCAGGGACAACGGGGGAAAGCGGTAAGGGGTAATTTTTGCTGTGCAGACCCTCTTTTGCATAGGAATTTGCATGAAAGATATAAACACACTTCGCGTGTGCAAATCAGAAATAGCTGCTTGTTGGGCATTTGCCAAGGAGAAAGGCTTGACTTTGCAGCTTGCTTTCATTGCTGGTCCAAGAGCTTAAATCTCTCATCCTCCAGGTGGTTATTAAATTATCCATGTCTATTGCTCTATGTTATAGCTGATTTTTGTTCAGTTTTGCTTTTTTTCCTGAGGATAGAGGCTGGTAGAAGGACACTAGATGCAGAAGACTGATTTCTTTTCTACTCCACTATCTGCTTGGTAGAAGACTGACACTCAAATTTCCCGGCCGTCCTTTCCCCATGTGAGTTAGATGCCGCTTTGTTGCTTTGATTTGAAACAGCTGCTAAGGGAATCTTTGCCACCGAGTTTTTGGTGACAAAATGGAGATTGTATCCTCAAACACCCTCCCAGACACGTCTCCTTCCTTCTCTGCCTTGCAGGGAAGGAGGTGAGTTTATATTAGGAAAAGCTTCGGGGGGTTTTATGCTAGTAGAATATATTCCTTGCCTTTGGGAATTCAGTACTGGCAACCAATACAGGCATGATATCCCCTTTTCAAAGATGGAGTGAAGGGATTGAGTCAGGGCAGAATCCTGTATCCCTGTTTAGCAGATGTTCCTCTTTCATGAATTGAGATTTTCCAATCAGTACATCTCATGGTTGGACTCAAGCAATACAAGATAAAATCAGTCCTTTCAGTGGGTGGAAAAACAGTCATGAATGTGTGAAAACTGTCTGGGAACATCCACGCTCTTCATTAAGGTCTTTATGTATACTGAGGCTGATGGAAAACCTCCTGCCATGTTCTCTGAACTTTGGATCAGGCTTATACATGGATTTCAGTGATCAGCAGAGGTCTTGTTACAGGTTGCTGTCTTGGCTAAATGCTGGAGGTTGATCTCTAAAGGTTCAAGGTCTGAGCCGTGACAGCATGAATTAAGAAACTGAGCTTTTATTTTTCTGGCTAAAGCAGACTCTCATATCCTGTAGAACAACTGCTGAGGAGGACATTTAGCAGACTGTGCTCCTCTGTGAATCTGGTCAAAACTTTTGTGCTGAAACATTTCACACTTGTTTTCTGGCACCGAGACATTACAAAAGAACAGGTCTGTTCTGACACACCTTCCAAAGGATTTTAAAACTGGAGAAGCAGATTTCCATCAAAACCAGCCTGGCTCCTTACTGCTTCCTCTCTGGCTGTCCACCCCATGGGCTGCCTGGGTTGGTGTGGTCCCAGGCTTCATCCCTGCCACTGGTGTGACCCTCCTGCAGTCCCACAGTGCCCTTGCAGCTCCCAGTGCCAGGTGCGCCTCTGTGGCACCAGGTTTTGGGGCTTCTGGATACCTTGCTCTGGTGCCCTCTTCTGCTTGTAGGTTCACAGCTGAGATGGAGGTGTCTGTGCTTGGGCTCTTCCACAGAATTTGATCTCAGGACATCTAACCAGAGCACTGCAGTCATTCACAGTAGCTTTCCCAGCCCAAATTTTCCTTTCCATACACAGCTTTGAAATCTCCACTCTTCACTCTGATGTGGGCTTTTGGTTCTTTCAAAACTGTGAAGTTTACCTCAGAAAGATCACCTTGGAAGCCAGCTCTGGTCATGGTATACACCAGGCTAACATGGCCAGTGAGAAGATAAAGTGAGAAAGATATGTCAGAGTGTTGACTGGCAAACCAAGAGGGAGATTTTCTGGTGTCAGAAAATAAGTAACTAACTCCTCACTCTGCAAACACAAAGTGCTTATTTCTGGGGGAAGTCTGAACACCTAAGTGAGACTGTGCCCTGGCAATAAATGTGGGACTTTGGATCATCACTTTGTAAGTCAATATTACTCCCTTTGGGTAAACAGAGCAATGAACTTCACTTGTGATGGATCTGGCTCTGTTTTGTGGGAGGCTTTTGCAGAATGTGGCTTTCACTGAAGTTTTGTCCCTTCTCTGGGGGCTGCACTGGCAGTTCATCATTTCCTCCTGGCTTCTGCCGAGCCAAAAATTCAGATGTCCCCTATTGCTGGATTCAGTGGGGCTGAGGAAACTGATGTGGGAGAGGCACCGTGGACAGGGACAGCTCTCAGGAGTGTGGCAAAGAAGCGCTTTCCATTGCTGTGCTTTTCCATCAGGGATGTTGACTAATTTGCTGGCTAATCTCTGGTGGTGAAATTCATTTCTGCTCTGTTTAGATTGCTGTGACACCCACCCATGCCAGCATCCCCTGCACCCTTTGGCTGCCAGGCACTCCGGGTGGAGCAGAGCGAGGAGGGGTGCTGGTTGCCAATAGCTGCTCCCCCCATGCTTGGCTCTGGTGCAATGTAAAGAGATGACTGGGGTCTGCTCAGACATACCTGCTTCCTACGCAGAGCCCTAGTGAACTCATCACAGTGTCCATAACATTGGAGGTCTGAGATTGCCTGAGTTTTGTCCTCTTCATAGGTTTTAGCACATAAATTGATGTGATAGTCTTAGTTCCTCCCCTTTGTTTTGTTGTTTTATTTTTTAATCATAAAATTTTCTCACATTGGGTAGAGGAGGAATGCAAACAGAAAAATAGAAGGGAAAAGGTGAAAGCTTTCTGGTCCTGCTCACATGAGACAACATTTCAAAACTTCTACATCTTCCTCAGTATTTTGGCTCTGGTTTTAATAACTTTTAATCACTTTCCTCGTTAGCCTGATTGTTCATTTTTCAATATGCTCCTTTAACTACTTATATACCTCACAAAGAATAGTGCAGAGAAAGCAAACTAATTTATTAGAAAAGCAGAACCACATGGCATTCCATATTGGGCAGATTTGTGATGAGCAATTAATTATTTCTATTTTCTTCCTCCCCAGTTTAAATACAGTTTAAGTTGTTGATGTTAATATTATCAAACCAACATTTTTATATCATTTGCCAGGCTTGACAAAATTAAGTGGATTTCTTTAAGTGATAATAGACATAATTAATTTGGTGTATAAGTTGCTTTGTTGCCTTTGAAGTTAAGTAAAAAATGAGATCTTAAGACGGAATTAGTGATATTTAATTGGAAACCATTATAAAGCATAAACTACATACAAGGTAGTTCCATGAAGTAGAAAAGAGAGAGTGTATGTATAACTACAGAAATTAACAGTTTGTGGTTGAATGTTTTGCTTTAATAGCTGTAAGGGTGGCAGCAATGATTGCCAGCACAATGGGGAGAAGGCAGAGCACCACAGAAAGGGCAGGGCTGAGCTGCTTGAACATGATTGACAAGAATAGTTACGTGAAATTTCTTTATAGGTCATGCAAACAGACAGAATGAAACCATTGCTCTTGCAGATAGTGCAAGTGTTTCATTTTCCTTATTTCATCTTTTGTAGTCCTATAATAAATAGTGGTTATATGCAACATTAATACCTTGCAAAGGACGTTAGGTTCAGCCACGTGCCTCTGCACCTGGGTTCGTAGATATTTGGAAGATAGAAGATGTTATCATGTTTAATGGCTTTTAACATACAGCACTGCTTATCAGGAGCCCATTCTGAAAAATGACATGCCAGAGACCTGGCATTCTCCTGTGCATCAACTGGACAGCCTGGAAAATCTAATCTGTGATACCAGTATTATAAATTAGATATTACTCTCAGATATTATCAACTGATTATCATTTCAGTCCTGTGTAAGGTAAAATTTGGCTGTTTATTACAATGAGTAGGTTTCCAGACTGCCTTTTCTCTCAGAAATAGCCTAATTTAAGTCTTCATTTGTTAGAAGAAAGTTCTGGTTTATTTTCACCCACAATATTAAAACAGCTGCAGCTGTTTTAATACAGGAGAGAAGGAGAGGAGAAAGGATGGAGTTGACTTCCCTCAAGTGGAACAGGCCAGCCTAGCAAAGTAAGTAATTCTCCCCAATAATAGTGGTTTAGGTGAGGTGAAAAATGGGGGCTAGGTGTATTTCTATACTGTTGTGGTGAGCTGGAATCTCTAGCTTATATTGGATGCTAGTTAGGTAAAGCTGGCTGTGTAAGTGAAGAGATTACAGTCGTGCTTACAGAAGGATGAAAACTAAAACTTTTAGTCCACCTGAATTTGCAAGGAAATAGTGTGGATTATAATACTGAGATTCCCTTTCCCTTCCCTTACACCTTTGTTGACAGTGAAGACACACACCAGGTTCATTCGTGGTCAGGTATGTGCCCACAGACCTCTCCAGTCTGGGTGGAAGAAAGACAGGGTACTGTTGAGGAGTAAACAGAAGATGCCTGTGGTCACCTTTAAATTACTGTTATGGTGAAAGGTGCTAATAGCTGCCATCAAGTGAGCCTTTGATCCAAAGATAATAATAGATCTCATTAAAATCAGTGGGTTTGCCAAACACTCCTTTTCAGTCTCTGAAGAACTGAACCTCTTCAAATCGCAGACAATGGAGGGATTTCAGACAGCATGTGCCAGGTCAGAGCTGAGCATGTAGGCCAGGGGTTTTCCTTGGTGGCACACAGGGGCTGGGATATTGGTTTTGCACTTGCTGAGTGTGCGATGGCAGCAAAGCCTCCCAGAATCCAGGAGGAGCAGTTGTGAGTCAGGCTGGGGCAGCAGGAGTGGGACTGAGTGTCTTGAGTGTGGAGCTCAGTGGTGCTGGAAGGTGAATTCTGAGTACAGAAACTGGGTACAGAAAAACCCTCCGTGTTCAGGGAAACACACCTCTGGTCTGGCAAAAAAAGGAAAAGTAAAAACAGAGCCTAGAGACTGTACTGTGTTGCGGGAGAGCTGAGCACGCACACGACCAAAGTGATCAAGCAATGCCCGTTTATTACAACTAAGAAAGCCCTTTTATAATGGTCTCCTGCACACATGGGTAACATGCAGTACAAGTCCTCAAGATTGGATAGTTAACTTAGCCCGCGCTTTAAACCTTCTTATGATTGGATAAAAAGTGCCACATCAGCCTTGCCAGGCTTCCTGCCTTGTGGAACTTCCTCTTCCGTCCCAGCCCCTTCCGGGGGTTATTTGTCTCGTCGAGTTTCTCGCCCCTCATTCAGGGTCACATCCTTATCTCATTCTTGCACAGGATGAGGCTCTTATCAGTCTTGTTCTCATGCAGGATTGCTCACATGTCCATTCTCTCACAGAAAGGCCTCTAGAATCCCAACACTGTGTCACTGCTTTCTTATCTAGAGTGGTCCTGGGGGGGGGAACTGAATCCTGCACTTGAAAAACAGTGAAGTCTGTGAAAGACTTCTATTGGCTTTTGTGAGCTCTGGTGTTGGGATTCAAGAGGACTTTCTGCGAGAGAATGGACATGTGAGCAATCCTGCGTGAGAACAAGACTGGTAAGAGCCTCAGCCTGAGCAAGAATGCAAGGACGTGACCCTGAATGAGGGGGGAGAAACTCGACAAGACAAATAACCCCTGGAAGGGGTTGGGACGGAAGAGGAAGTTCCACAAGGCAGGAAGCCTGGCAAGGCTGATGTGGCACTTTTATCCAATCATAAGAAGGTTTAAAGCGCGGGCTAAGTTAACTGTCCAACCTTGAGGACTTGTACTGCATGTTACGTGTGCAGGAGAACATTATAAAAGGGCTTTTTTAGTTGTAATAAACGGGCATTGCTTGATCACATCGATTGTGTGCGTGCTCAGCTCTCCTGCACTCTGGATCAGGTTAGGGTTGCCAGGAGTTTGATACCGCTAAGACGATTATCTCAAGGGGATGTTTCTGAGGGAACTGTACAGTGGGGGAAACAATACTTGCTTTGCCTGGTTTTGACAGTACGTCACATTCGATGGATTCTCTCTTCACTTTCCAGTTTTTGACAGGCTGTAAAGGCTAATTAAACAAAACTACTAAATTTACATGCTTCTTTCAAAGGAGAACACATTTATCCTGCAAATAGTTAATACCTACTATCATGGTATGTAACTAGTCAGTGTAGTATAACACATATTGCAGAGCCTACTGAAGGCAGATATTGCCAATTAACACATGATATTACCAATCAGCATTTGTGCCATTTATAGAACATGTTGCCTTGCTGCTACTGGAGCTTCAAGACCCACAATGGTATGAAAGATTTTCTAAAGTAGGATTTTATGTCAGAGAGGGAGTAAAGCTCTGTCTTGTTGAAGAGATGGAAGAGTAACGGAGGGCTGAACTCTAAGGAAAGGAGCAGCACATTACAAACATACAAAAAGACAAGGTCTCTGCCCAGAGGGTCTTACAGTCTCAGGCTGAGGAAATTCTGTGTATGAGACATCAGAAGCTAGCAGTGGGAGGAAGGAGGGAGGGAGACAAGGTGCTGTGATAAAACACAGGTGTGTACCCTGGAGAACAGCTTTTTTGTATTGTGCTTTGTCAGCGGATTGCAGAGGTAGGGGAGGTTTCCATCTCATAGACAGCATTGATGGGAAACAGCAGGAAACAGAAGAGGAACATTGTTTGAAACAGGTATTTGAGAAAGGACAATGAATGGGCAAAATGCCACTTTCTACTTCCCCAGTTTTGGGCTGCCTGGGGAAAAAATGACTCTCCAGGCAATATCAAGCAGCTCTGTGTTGCTGTGAATTATACCAGCCCAGAAAATACTTTGATGTGGACATCTGCTGAAGTATTTTTTATTCCTCACCACTCAAGAAAATGGTGCCTCCTTACCTTTTCTTCCTGTCCCTTCGCTGTCATAGCTGTCCAGAAAGTCTTCCATGGACTCCCGTCAGTGCTCGGGGCCAGAATCTGGTATTTTCATCTGTTCCCAACAAAGTGTAGTCACCAGCAGAGAGGTTCCAGTGTTTGAGGGACTGGGAGTGACAGCCCAGGGGTTAATGAGATGGACAAGCTCATCAGTGAGGAGACATAGGAGAGAAATATATATATATATATATATGTATGTATATATACACACGCACATATATATGTGTACACATACATATGTATGTATTATAGATACAGATACATAAAACAAATAGAAAATAAAGACACAACAGAGAAAAAATACTCTCTAAAAGTGGTTTGACATACAATTACTCATGGGGCATTAATATATGCTGTCTTTAATGATGCAGTTTGCACGCACCAGGAGTAAAAAGGAGCCAACACCTTAGGCTGAAGCAAAACAAACTGGGCCTGGAAAGTCCAAGAGTATCATCCTTCACTGTCCACCTTTTCTCTTTCCTTTTCTTTAAAGAAGAGCTTTTGCTACCTTCTGCTGCAGTCTAGATATTGGTATAAGCTGGTATTAGAATCTCATGAGGGATGTATTTTTTAATGTGTTTTTTCAGCTGAGGTGCTGTAGTATTAGGTTTTGTATTCTCTTGATACTAAATAATCACATTGTTCTCACTCAGCTTGTCAGGAGGTTGCACTGGGCCTCTGAGGTGACTGGACCTGGAAAGTTGCTAAAAAGAAAGATAGGTGAATAATTGCTAGGGGTATTTTAGAGGTGTTTCTGCCTCCTTTGTAATTAAGAAAGCACAGCTTGGGGTTTATATAGATGTTTGCACAATTTTTTTTCTCATCTCATTTATTTTTAACCAGTGCTTCCTTCCTTCATCTCCTTCCCTTTTTCTAAACGCTATGGGAAAAAAGAAACAGAAAGGAATTAACAAAAAGTCACCTCTGAAAATGTGCCTCTTCGTCCACTGATGGGAAATGAATACAGAAAATAGCTAAACACCCTGTTTCTCATTAGTTCTAGATTCAAGAAGAAAATGAAGGGAAACCTTAAGGTTTGTAGTGCAGGTGTCTTTTCTTTGTAATGCTGGTCTTTAGTAGTCACTTCAGCCTTGAGTGTTTTACATTAAAATCATACTGTTCAATTACCTAATTTAATTCCTCTGTAAGATTCCACTGGTCTCCAAGTACTTGTCTTTCCAATCGTCTCTAGTAGTTTGCAAGAGCTGGTGAACTTTTTCAACAAGCATTTTCCATTTCTTGAGGCAAGACATTATGTTTCCTCTTCATGGCCACAATGGAAATTGCCAGGGGATTTCTGTGAGCCGAAGCAGATTTGGAGGATGGCTTCAGTAGAGATGGTTCCTTTATGACATCATTCTTGGAAAAATCGTACAACACAACTATACCACTCAGATGGGTTTTTCCCTCAGTAGTACCTACTTTAGGGCTCTACATTTTTCTTTTATTGCTGGTGAATGTAGATGCTGAACTAAAAGCATGTAAAAATTTGATATGGAAGTATAGAGAAAAATGTTTGTAGACATTTTATTTTTCTTAAGAGAAAAATCAGAATTGCAAGGTAGCTTTCCTTTATAAATTTTACGTGAGTTCTGATTAAAATGAACTAATTTTAAATAAAAACCTGCTTTTACCAAAATTCACAAGAGCAGCAATTTTCATAACCTACAAGAACACAGGAAATATTTAAAATCACAATTATCCCTACCCCCAACTAGCTGAGAAAAAATGATAGACATTTGGTTAGCTTTACTGAGCACAAAATGTGCTGTTTGGCCTTCAGTACAATGTTTCAAAGTATTTGGATCCAAAATACCGCTCTGAGCCCTAGTGAAAGTTTTATCTTCAATGTAGTGATCCCATTTATGGGAGTGGGAGCTGTGATATTGATCATTAGAAGTTGCATATTGCTAATATTTTAGCCATAAACCTATTATAACCTTAAAAAAAAACCTGACAACAAAAAAACATATTTCCTAGTCTGGATCGAAATGCATATTTTACAAATGCCTGATGAAATTTCTGAAGTTGCATAAGTTGCATGAGGTTTCTTTTTAAACCTGAATGAAAAGGTTCTTTCTGTGTTAATTTATGAACTGTTTTACTTTCATTTGTGCCTGCCATTTAAAGGATAAAGCATGGCTGAGGTGCACCTTTGTTTTTCTTCCACAAACCCTCCCAAAGTGCAGAAATCCAGTCAATCACTTTCACACACCCACAAAAAATAATGGCTTGACCTGCTCGCGGCCAGATCTGACATGCCCTGCTGTGGTGGGAAAATTAATTCACCTCACTACACTGCAGTCACCCTCAGCTGAGTCCTGCAATTATTTCATTATGATCTAACTAGGGCTGATAACAGATCTCATTTGATACCGCGGATGGCTGGGGGGGCAGCATGGGGGTGGGAAGTGGATGCCCTCACATGTCAAGCCCTTGCATCTAACCAGCCGAGCTTTTGTGAGGCTTTCTCGCCTGATGGAAACGGGGGTGATTAAAGACATGTTGTGCCCGTCTGTGTAGCTTCCACATGATTTTTCTCCTCTAGATGATGTACTGTGCAGTTAGCATATTTGAAAACCTAGAGGCTTTTGATCTTCTGCAGGGGGAGGGAGAGAGGGATATTTTGATGGACTGGCTGGAGGAGCACTCTCAGAGTCCGGTGTTTTCTGGAGAAAGGATCCATTATCATCTTTTCTTTCTTCTTTTTTTTTTTTTTTTTTTTTCACCTGTGCTGTGACAGATGGATGAAGGAAGCCCTGGAAAAGTGTTAATTGCTCTTTTTTTTCATTCAAGTGGTTCGGAGGTTCAGGAGACCCTCTAATTAAAGAATGTGAGTGAGCTGGGCATCTGGCCTCTGCCATTTTAATCAAACTTGTAATATAAGGAGAGGGCAATGGTTGTCCAATTACTTGACAGCTTGAAGATGTATATATAGTAAGCAAATACATTTGCTCAGAAGATGCCAAATTGTCATAACAACAAAAATGCCTGCTATCTATTTTATATTTATAATTTTTTTTTAAAAAGTGGATAAACATGTACCCCATCCCCATCCACTGAATGGATCTGCGTGGGTTATAAAATTCTTCTGCATGATTTAGCATCTGCAACACTATTGGTATGCAGAAGTTTTGTAATATATGCAAATATCATGATCCTGAGTCAGAGAACGGTTTCTCTGATATGACAAATCTACTGAGCTGCAGTTCTTTATTTTCAAGTCTGCTGTGAAATCTCTAATTTCACCCATTTGCCTACAGAGAGTTGCCATTCATTTGACTAAAGAACATAGCTACTTTTTTCCTATTTTTCAAAGGATCCAAATCCTAGCTCACACACCACACCTGGAATTTATCACAGAGTATATCAAGCCTCCTTCATGTTAGTGAACATTTTGTTGAGTATAAAGTGATGTAGTGCTGTTTTCCTGAGTCTGATGACAACCTACAATAATTGCTGAGCAATGTGAATTTTGAAATTCTTCCTAAATGCTGTTAGCTCTCTAATGTAAAGATGAATGTTCAGATGCCATTACTGTTACTTAAATATACACAATCTTGTTGAATCAGCTGAATTCACATTATTTCACTGTTTGTCTTTTTAAGGGAAACTACTCATAAAATACTTATCTAGTTACTACAAACTACATCCCATATTCTTCAAGGTGAGACTCTAGTGTCAAAATAAACAAGGCAGATGCCTCTTTAATAACTGTATAATTCAGATTTATATTTAATTAATTAAAAAAAAATGTCAGCATGAAGATACTGAAGGAAACTGCTACAGACTTTAGAGTTTGCTGCAGAATCTGAAGGACCTTGCTGCAAATGTAAGTCTTTTCATCATACATATTCTTTGAAATGTGGAAGACTCAGCTGCTGGCATCTGGTCAATGGAGCTTTTCTTCTGTTGATCTTTGCATCAAGGTTGTGCAGTGCATATCAATAGATGGTATTTTTATTTTCTACAAACTTGTCAGAGCTATCACCTCTAAAACTCATCTTCATAACTCTCAGTTGTATTGGAAATCTCAGCAGAAAAGCCAATATAGAATGGATTGTTAGACTCAGCATGGGCTCTTCTAGAGCCAAAATTAGAAGTCTCTGGCTGCACAGAGGAGTCTCTTCAACCCCATTGTGGTGCTCCAGTTATACATTTCCAGTTCTGTGAAAAGAGAGAGCTCTCCACTTCTTATTTTGTTCATACCTTTATGATTAGTCCTGAGTTTTATTTTAAAATTTCCTCTACCAAGGAAGGTCTCTATGCACTTCTTGCTTGCACACAACACGGAATGCTGGCAACTGTCGGTACTTTTATAGCTGGCCGCCAAACCATCAATTTGAATGAACAAAGCAGACTATTTTCTCGTACTTATAAGACCTACATTTATAGTATCCACATGCTGGGGTAATTACTGCTAAATAATTTAATACTGTAAAAACTGACATATCCATTTAGGTGTATGCCTGTTATATTGTTAAACTGTATTGGGGTTCTGACCTCTATTAGACAGCAAATAATCCTGCTAAAGACTGGTCATTCTCTCTCACTCTTTCTTTCTTGCTCTCATGGTGAATTTTATTCATAAAGCTTAGGGTTTTGCAGCTTTTTTCATTGTTGTGTGATTAGTAAATACACACTTGTGACAGCACTAAAAATTCAGTGCAATCACAATCACGTTTGATTACCAATTCAGAAGGATCTAACTATCTTGCTGCAAGGATAATTTTGCTCACTGTAAACAGCTTGGAGAATTGTGTGCGATCATGTTGTGTGACCAAAAAAAAAATCGAATTAGATTATTTGCTAAATGCCAAGGCACATTAAATATTTTTGACAACAATGAAGATTCTTTGTAAATTGTAATTAGACTGGAAATTATTGCACAGAGCCTGCTTCTCTATAATCCTTTTAAATCAGAGTAGTTGTAATTGGCCTTAGAGACTCAAACTGTTTCGTGTTTTATTTTCTAGAAGTTCCGCTTCTGCATATGTAATAACAGAATCCTTTGTGGATACGATACAATAGACATGTGTGTAGGGTTATTTTAGTTTATTTGTTTTGGTAGTGAGTCAGATAACCAGAGAAAAAGAACATAGAAAAGAAAACATGCTGAATGCTCCTGGATATGAATGCTACTCATATGCAAAAAAAATGCAGAGATACCATAATGGTCCAGATGAGACTGAGGTAAACAGCATAGTGCTGCCGGATAATATCTGCCAAGAGTCTGGACCTATATTTTGCCCGTGGTACTGCCAGAGGCTTCAGGAAACCTAATAATTTGGGTTTTCTTGAACACAAACCATGGATTTTTTGCAAGTTCTAGAGTCCTTAAAGCTTCCTTTTCACATTTACTTTTTTTTTTTTTTTTTCCCTTCTGGCTTTAGATTAACAGGAATGGAAACTTCAGGAAAGCCTGTGGGAAAGGATGAATTCTGATGCAGCCAGTCTACATCAAAAGAAGGCCCTTTTCAGCGAAAGATCCTTATGCTACCAATGGTACTGGAGCATGAGCATGTCTGTCTGTATAAATAATAGCTGTGGGAATGGGAGGGAGCAGTGGCAGATAGTCAAGTAGTTAAGTGGAAGTCAAAATTAAGTGGGAATTTTGAGGTTTATTTGATGTAACACTTGGCTTTGAGGATGGAGGAAGTTGGACTTGAAGCAAACCTGAAAATTACAACCCAGCCTCATTAGAAATTAGCTGGTAGTAATCACAGAACCTTAACTGAGTGTGAAAGTATCTTTAATCTAGAGATGTAGGATTCTGTTGGGTGACTATTGCTCATTCTCTGATAGGCTGAATTAACCAACAAAACCAAATCCGTCAATACATCCAATATAAATTTTCAGCTCACCTCTGCTGAGCTTTGATTTATCATCAATGTGAAGCAAGGTTTGTCTTGGAACAGTTTACACAGGACTAACATTTATGTGATCGTGACTTTCACTGAAATGAGTATAACTGCTAGTCTGTAGATGTGATGAGAAAATAATGTATCTAGAGCCACTTCATACACTTCATGTTTGGAAGTCACAAACCACATTCTCCAGTGATACTCTACATAAAACTGCAAATTTTAGATCTATTGAATTATTTTAGCTTTTCCTTGATCTAGCTGAGGCTAAACATTGGCTTACATATGATCTTTTTATATATTTAGTATTTAGTTTACACCCATTACTCAGAAGCTAAAACTCAACTGCTAATGTAGGTTTATTAAAAGTTGCTGGAGTCCAAGGATGAGATTTTGGTTGCATTAATAAAGTAAATGGCAAAATCCACAAGAAGGGACTAGAATTTTACTATACAAACCTGATTTTTAGAAGATTGAAAAATTAGAGTAAAAACAGAATAAATATGTCTTAAGTGTTTTGAGGAGATACGAGCTGCATGATGAAGTCCATCCAAACCAGTGAAAAAACTCTATTATCTTCAATGGGCTTTCAGTCAGATACTCTGAAATGAAGAGCTCAAACAATCTCTTCATCAGCATTGACAAGTTCTATTTAAATGGATTATTCCCAGATCAAGCTGGTTTTGTCAATAAACTAGAAATTTCTAGCCAAGAGAGAAATTTATAAATCGAGGTCTTATCCTAGGCACTAGGTTAACTTGCGCTTCTTTCCTTCAGAATAGCCACAAACATTTTTGTATTGTGAGATCAGTGAGATTCTTAGATCAAAAATGTGGGACTTGGTGAAGCTGTAAGGACATCTTTGGCAAAGGCTGTTGCCTTTTTTTCCTTCAGGTCTGCCTCATTGCTGGCTGAGCTAGCTTGCTGTAGAGCACGCAGACATGGGAAGTATTGAGGTATCCAAAGCTGGAAAGACAGGCTTTAAACAGATGGGACATATACATTCAGATGGGGCACTGAGAGAAACATCTGACTTGTGTCACGTTGTCGCATGTGGCTCCGAAGAGCCAAAACAGCTTTAAAAAATTCTAACAGTCTGAAGTCCCAGTGATTTCTGCAAGCTGGAAGAAGAGCCCTTGGGCAGTTGATCAGTGTGGGAGAATGGGGAGGCTGCCCCAGCCCACAGCCCATTGCCTGTGTGGATCACAGGGCTGGTGGTGGGGCCGGGAGTGGGAAGGTCCAGGGCAGGCGGCAGCGCTTCCCCAAAGCCTCTGGCTGGTGAGAAATGGCTGTTCCTGGAGCCTCTGCATTACACCCTGCTGGCCTGGCACCAAAAGGCAAGAGGCTTTGCCGTCTGCATCCTCTTGTCACCACACTGTGGTGGCCAGATCCCACAGACTTTGTTTAAGCCTCCCTCAGGTGAACCACCCTTTGAGTCAGTGGAAACCTCTTCCAAACAGTGGTTGAATAAGGAAGTTGAAGGAGGTATTGCTAAGGGGACAGATGGATCAGGTGATCTAACTGGTCTTTTCCACCTGACAGAAAAATACCTTGTGGGAGCCTGCAGTGCATTGGGAAAGAGGAGCAAACACATTGCTAAAGCAGCAGTGTTGGAAGGCATTAGGGCTTAGGGTGGTTTAATTATCTTGCTGCTGCTGCTGGGCAGTAATTCTTGCCTCATTAGTGCACAGGTCCTCTCAGCACATTTCTGTCTGCAGATCGGCAGCAGGGCCATAGCTGTGCATCACCCCCAAGCAGCATAGTCCTTGGGCTGCTCACTCAGGCTGCCAGGTCACTCTCCTCTCCAGTCCTGCTCCTCTCAGTCCTGTGGTCACTGTCTCTGACGTGGAAAAGGCCTTTGTAACAGGACTCTATGTTTTGAAGCAAGCAGAGTTTTAATATGAAGAATGCTCAATTTCACAGTATATATATGTGTGTGTGTGTGTGTGTAAGTATATATGAACAGGAGAAAGAGACTTTGTATGTACACACATGCATGCATATATTTATTTACAAAGAGTACACCTTTTGAAGGTAAAATAGATTATAAAAACAGCAGTGAGATGGAGTCAAACTTTGGGGTGTAGCTCTTGAGCTCTGGTCTCTGGCATCATGTTTCTTGTTAGCCTTGGTATTCTTATTTGAAAAGTCATTTATAATGATATTATTACCAGACACCTGACTCATAGCTGTGATGTAGAGCTGTGATGTAGAGCAATTAGCTATGAAGTTTGGAAGTTCAAGGAAGGCGAAGGGTGGTACAGTGTGTTGTTGTTATGTTGCTGTTTATTTCTGCAGTAGGTCTGGCTGATGGTGCACTGCGTGTTGCTGGTGCAAGCTCAGATCCATGATGCATGTGTCGCCCCTGTGCTCTCCAGTTCAGAAGCACTAACGTACTGATGAATTATCAAAGGGTTTTGGTAATAGTATCTCAAAGAACTGGTGAGGGCCACAAAACTGCAAAGTTTCTGCAGGTATCCTCTTGGTTTCCCTTGATTTGCCAGACGTACCTGCTGACTAGGCATGTGCTCATGCCAGCTGCATGGTAAGGCAGTATAAAGCAGGCTCTCCTTGCATCTTCTTTTCTGTTTGTTTTCTGGGGGAGAGATGACCCTCTTTTGTCCTCCCCCTCCTCTCTGTACTTTCTGCTCCTCTGGCCAGGATGACTGGCATGAGTGGCACATCCCCTGAGCACTGTGAGAAACTTTCTGACTTCCTTCCCCAGAGCCCAAACATCTTCGATTTTCTTGATGCCTGTCACCCTGCCACTGCCACTGCCGATGTCACCAGCACCAGGGCCGCTGAACGTGCAGGAGTGCATCACTGAAAGGGAATGAAAGGACTCAAACAAATGAAGGTTTAGGCTGGCTTAGGAGGGAGACACCTGGACTTCACAGCACACGCTCTGGAGAGAGGGTCAACTAGCCAACACTGAAGAAGACTACTTACTTCCTCCCCCAACCACTGAAGACCCTCACCCGATTTTCACTACACATGCTCAGATTATGCAAATGAATTCTGGGAACTCATTATCATAGGACACCCCTTTCTAGGAAATCTAATGAATATGTATGATATGTGTGTGTGTAAACTGATGTCCCTTGCTAACTCTTGGGAGCCCTTATGGTGGAGAATCCCCAGGTCAACCCCAGCACTGCCAATAAAAGAATACCCGCTTAACACTTCTATTGGATTCTGTCTGTTGAGGTAATTTCTTTGTTTCATCATGAAGCATGGGGGTCAGAGAGAGCCTCACACAAACCTGTGTTCACCACTGCTCTCCACAGCCCCAGCATGCGGATAGCAGTGGTGGAGGGTTGAAGCTTAACCAGCAGCGGCTCTGCCCTGGCTGTCCCTGCTCTGTGCAGTGGCTGCCCCCCAGCCACTCGCCTGATGGCCCTAAATATATGACTGCCTCCATCTTGTCACCCTGCCACAGCTCACCCTCTTGCTGATGTGAACGGGTACTATATTTACCCAGGAGAGTTATGAAAATTGCCATGACAATGATTGTGGTTGCTGGGGAATGCAAGGAGCTAATTTTGCCTGAATAATAAGACACAGAGTCATCTGTCTCCCTTGGTAAAGCAATGAAGAGTTTACGCAGGTGAGAACAGGTAATCTTTGTGAGGGCATAATTGCAAAATACGAAAATGTTCCCGTATCAGTTCAGACTGGTGACTAATAAATAGCTCTAATGTGCTAATGGCTGAAGTTTGATGCACTCGCTCATTGTACTGAAGATCTGCAGAAAACTGAGAGTCCCTGCCCCCTTGTTTCTCCGCCAAAGAGAAAAAAAATCCCATTAAAAAAAACTTTAGCCTGAAAATAACTCTCTACTGTATATCTTTGCCCAGGGCAAATTTTTCACTGGTGAGTAACAGCATTTTCACAATCCACCTTTTATATTTATCACTCTAATGCTATGTAGTATGCTAAAGTTCATTTAAAGGAGACTACAGCTTTTGCTTTTGGAAATCTGGAGGAGAAGAATAAGATATCTACCAAAATATAAAACTTTCTCAGCTAGTGTTTTACCTACTCCATCACCCTCCATCACAAAACCTGTGAAGACTTTTTTAAGTGAAATGGTGACAAAGGTCCTATCCAAACAAACTAAAAAGGCACCAAAAAAGTTCCTTGTTTGTTTCAGGAATGTTCTGACATCTCTGAACAAACAGAAAAGCCAGTCCCAGCAATGTAACATGAGTTGCAGAGATTTGGAAGAGGATGGTTTGATGAACGGGTGCTTCCTCTGTGAGCACTGGAGCTGTTGACTCACTGGTGCAGGAGCTCAGCGACCCGGTGCACACCTCCATTGTGAATAACAGCAAGGGGCTGATTCTGTGCATGGTTTAGAAAGAAGCGATTTCAGACGTTTGTTAGTTTGTTCCCCCCAGACGCAGCAGTTCCCCCATAATGTTGAGAAAGTGTTTTCTGCTACACCTGGCTGCAAGCGGTATTGAGTGAATACATACGGGCACAAACCCACCCTCCCTCCCCAGTGTTTCTTTTGCTGCAGCACAGCAGTTTAAGGCAGCTTGTGGCTGTGTCTGAAGCACTTCTCTGCTCAGTTTCAGTCTGTGGGAGCAATTAGCCTTCAAAGGTGTTGGTCAGACTCAGCAAAGGGTACTGGTGGCTTTAAAATTGCTCCCAGGAATTAGATAAACAGTCTCTTAGGGCTCAGAAGAAATCTCTCCCTCAATCTTAAAATATTTTTTGGTGTCTTGCACTTTTAGTAAGTGACAGTTTTGCAAATTGCTAGTAAAGAACTTAAATGTCTAATTAAATCTTGAAGATGTACAAGAGTTTGAAGAGCATGATTGATGCCCACAAAGGTATGGCTGCCTAATGGAGTCGTCCTGACAGCAATCGCGAAAGCCCATTTAACGGCTGATGTCTTGTTGTGATCCATGTTGTCATTTTTTCATTACTGATTAAAATTAAAAATCTGCTTGGCAAATCCATTGTAAAAATTTCCTTCATGAAAATCGACGGGTACAAATTATTTTGTCAATCGCCTGGCAATCAAACTGTGACTGAAGACTTGTTTCATGCCCATAGAGTTGTTTTTTTTTTTTCTTTTTGCTCATGCCAGTGAGTTTTCATAGCAAAGTTTTTTAAGCGTAGGTGGCAGTCTTGGCAATGCTTAATTTTTATTTTTTTTAATAAATAAAGCTGCAGCTTTATATTTTAATGAAATGTTTTGTTTATGTTGTCTTCCCATTCCCATTTGAAAGCAAATGGGAATGTTCCTCACTCTGAAAGTTGGGCCATGCTACTTAATTGTCTAATGCCATGTAATGACAGGTGAATAATAGTAATAAAAGCCTTTATTAGGATAAAATCTGTTTTGAGAGTGGAAGTGTAAACTGTCTAAAATGTATAACTGAAAAAAAAAGAGGAAAAAAACAACTAAGCCTGGAGACACTACATTCGCTATAGCTAAAAGATATTTATGACTCCACTTCTTGGTGGGATTTCCAGCTCTGCATTCCCGTACATGGGTGTAGTGGACCTGTGTGAGCTACCCCAGGGTGAGCTCAGCACTTTGCCAGGGCCAGCCTGCAAATCCCCTGCGAGGGCTGATTTGGGATAGCAAAGTGGTGTGAGGTTGTGAGTGAGCACTGATACACTCCTTGCAGAAACAGCACTGAAGGCTCAGTACTGTGGTGCTTCACTTTCAGAAGAAAGTCATTCAGAGATCCTAATTTCTCTGTAAAATTCAAAATATGCTTTGCTCTAACTAAAAACAAATGGACAACTCAAGCAGCAAGAAAAACATTATTGTCACAATAATAAACCTTTTCTCCCACTTAATTGATATTTCTGCTTCTCATAATTGAGTCTCATCACTGAGTATAAATCAAAGATGATAAAAATAGCTCTCCATAGCTGATATGTGTGCTCGTTTCAAGTTTGATCCCTGTTGCTGTTCATGCTTATCTAATCTAATCAATGTATCTTTTTTTGCAGGTTCTTTTATCATCAATGTGAATACTTCTTATTTCAGAGAACAAGAGAAAATAAATGTTTTGCTTAAGTTGCAGAGTTTTTTCTTTATTGTGATCTTTAAATTAAAATGTTGAAATGTGTGCCTTATATCTTTCTTCTAAACTCTTCTAAAAAGGAGAGTGCATTGTTCACTCCGTATGAGTAAAAATTTTCTAAATAATTTTCTCCTTGTTTAAGTCCATCATATTTTTAACATGAGTGATTTATTAGTAACATTTGCAGGGTTGTGAAATATTTAAAACAAAATAAAGAGCTTGCAAGTAACTTTACAATACATACATTTACGCTTGTATGAAATGGGTTGCAGATTTCAAAGTGAAAACCTTGTCTGCTTGTGGCAAAATGTATTTGTATGATAGTGCTTTTGGAAAGGACTAACACGCTCTACCTCAGAGTAAAGTGGTGGAAAATAATTACTAGGAGAAAGCTGGCTGGCCAGTTCCCAGTTTTAAAGACTCTTCAATGCTTCTGGGGTAATGCTTTAGGCAGTTAGTACTTGGAACTGGTGTCTTTTTATTGCTGTTTAAATCAGAACGTAGCAACAACATTAATAAGAACAATAACAGTTTTTTCTTGAAATGTTAATTTCCAGAATAAAATGGATATTTTGACCTTTGCTGTATCGAGTTGTAAAAGTATAATCTTTCAAAAGTGTGTTGTGTGCTATGCTACCTGGGACTTGGCAGAGCACAGTGTGCTAGGGAACCACGTGCTGTCTACAGCTTGGTGCTGAGCTCCCCTCTAGAGGGGACTTGCAGAGCCAGTGACCCTCATCCACACATGCTCCTTTTTTAATCACGAGTTTCCCCAATCTTTCTATCTGGGGGAGGCAGATCTGAGCTATTGTAGACTGGTTTTGGTAACTTTGCACGCTGAACTGATATGCTGGGCCGAAATGCTGGCAGCATGATGAGACTACTGCTGCTCTCCAAACAATTGCACAGGGTTTTTGCTGCTTCACTGGTTATTGTTCGTGGCATGGGTAATAAGTGAAAACAATGGGTTGGAGTAGAGTAAGGAAACAAACAAAATAACAATGCGAACACCAAAACAACAACAGCAAAAAACCCCCAAGTTTACATGTTTTTAATAATGTTAATGTGACTGAGAGAAAGGCCAAGGAATTTTAGCCATGTGGGATATGTCACTCTTTATTTCTGCCTCTGAGGCAAAAGCAAAGCGAAATGCTTAATAGTTTGAGTTTGGAGCAGGGTGTCAACCTCAGTTTATGAAAGGTTATTATTTATTTTACAGTAGTGCCCCAAATGTGCCAGCTGCTACATAAAAATACTGGGAAACATGTTTTTTCTTTTGAGAGTTGATATGATGTGACCCCTCTTTAAGGCTGTCTGCAGGGTTTGAGCTTGAGGCTTACACGCGTTCAAAATGTGTACACACTGAGAATTTTCCCACTCTGCCGTCATATTGTGTCTTCATTACAGGGTAAAATCCTGGCATGTACCATCCTTCATCCCACAACCCTTTTTCCATGGAAAGGAAAGCAGTGTGGTTTTGAAGACTTGTTGGGAGGATTAGATGACAGAACCCCATGGTGTGCTACAGTGCTCTTTGGCCACAGAAGTTGGATGTCACAGGATTTAGGGGTACAAAATTTAATTTGGGCAGCTAAATCAAAAAATATAATTCACAGAGCTCTTACCTAGCCTCATGCCTTTGTTTAGTTTACAGCTACCTATATTAAAATTACAGCAGAAGCTCAGAAAAACTGGCATCTTTATAGGGCTCAACTTGTGTCCAAAGAAGAGCAATGAAACTGGTGAAGGGTCTAGGTGTCTTATGAGGAACCGCTGAAGTAACTGGGGTTGTTTAGTCTGGAGAAAAGGAGGCTCAGGGGAGACCTTATTGCTCTCTACAACTACCTGACAGGAGGTTGTAGTGGGGTGGATGTGGGTCTCTTCTCCCAGGTAACAAGTAATAGGACAAGAAGAAACATCCTAAAGTTGTGCCGGGGTGTGTGTGTGTTAGATTGGATATTAGGAAAAATTTCTTTGCTGAAAGCACTATCAACTGTTGGAACAGGCTGCCCAGGGAAGTGGTTGAGTCACCATCCCTGGAGGTATTTAAAAGATGTGTAGATGTGGTGCTTACGGACATGGTTTAATGGTAGAGTTGGCTGTGTTAGGTTAATGGTTGGACTCGATCTTGAAGGTCTTTTCCAACCTAAACAATTCTATCATTCGATGACTCTATGATTTTTTGTGCCTATGGTCAGTGGTTCTCTGGAGGACAATATGGAAAAGGCTATAAGTGTTCAAAAGATTTTTGCTTTGCACTCATCTTTCCAAACAGAGACATAGGTTATTCACTTGCTTAAGTGTTTGGTTTTAAGTTGTTACTGAAGCTTCATGTTTGTATAAACATACCTAGCAATGGAATTCATTGCAGAGGTTGTCTGCCATTATTCTTAGTAAAACTAATGGAAAATCCAGTATCCAAATTCCTCATAAAGTATTACAGTGTCATCTGACTGAAGGGATGTTTGGGTAGTGTTGTAAGTAGTGCCTTGCCAGACTTTTCTTTTAATGAACACTGTTTAATCAGAAATGACTGATTCACAAAAACAATGTTGTTTGCAGAAAAGAGATTGTCTCAAAGTATTTCTCTAAAGACCGTAACTTTTTATGCATGTGTGAAAATGTTAAAGTTTGAAACAGAGAATGTCTGTCCTCTCTCTGAAATAGTTTTAGTTTGGAACATGTTCTATACACATGCAGTAGATGTCATATATAATAACGTGTCCTATACTATATGTATGTTCACTGGAGTATTATATACGCTGTGCAAATACATCATACTAAGTCATTTTATACTTTTATATAAGAAGCTGAGTGTTTCTGAAAAAGCCAGAATCCAAGATTGTTTCCCTTGTGGGTGCAAAATGTCCAAAGTGAGTCTGGAACCAGCCATTTTCTGTATTTATTTGTTTGTGCTTGGATTCAGCTCATGGACAGATGTGACTCGGTCGCAAATATTAGTCAACCTAATCTAAAATAATCATTAATGGCAATGTACTATGTCTTTCATCTTTAACCTATCAAGGTAATAGATACAAGGATACCTGCTTTCCTTAGTTTTTCTCCAAACATGAATGACCAAGTTAGGAATCTCAGGCAGACACAGGTTCCTCTAGTGAGTGATGGACAAAAAATCGTCTTGTATTCATCACCTTCCTGAAGATGCTGTATCTAATTCAGTGTCTGCACTTACGGGCCTACACTTAGCTGCAATATGTGGTAGCATGAGTTTCACCTGGGCTGTACACTACTGCTGGAGAAACCAGGTTCTTGCTCATGAGGTTGAAGCCTCTGCTATCATGTTTTTGTTTCCTTGTTACCTGAGGGAGGTGCACTGGGGTGACAGCAGGTACATCTATCTGTACTGGAGTCATATCTCCTGATTGCAGCACATAGGTAACCTTTGTGTTCAGGACTAAATGTGTGGCATATGTATGACATACATGTCAAATATTTCAACTTTTGCCCTTGAGTGTGTTAGTAATCGTCTGTATATGCTAAATACATTACCATTTATTAAATTAATTATCCTTTATTCTTACATCAGACATTCTATGGTGATCCCATCAGTCTAGTGTCACTGAGTTGATAATCATATAATAAGTTTTAAATGACATAATATTTCATATTGAACTGTTTCTAGAAGTTATTTACTTTTAAGACCTGTTACATTTAAATGTTCTTGTGCTGCTGGGATCGGAGTCTAGACTGAAAACAATTTAGAAGCAGAAGCCTTGTATTTGAATGGGGAATGATTAGTTTATGCACTGATAAATATTTTCACTAGTGATGAAGTTAATAAAAAATAGTAATACCATAGAAAAATGTTAGAGGTTAGACAACAGCATTTTTTTCCCCTGGTTGTCGGAATTTCTCTATAATATTAAATATCTCAAAGCTAATGAGACAGTTGCCACTTACAAATACAGCTAGTACATAATCTTGAAGTGTGTATGATCCTGTAAAACTGCACTACACGATCACAATTATCTACAGCTTTTAAATTATCTTCAGGAACACACTATAGCTCATAAACCTAAGTTTTCATATTTGTAGAGTTTTGATGCCAGGAACAGTGGTTTAGGAAAAAAAACCCACAATTTTTTGAGAGTGTATAAAGTACTTGAAAATAAAGGAGTTCCTCTCAACATGGACCCCTATAACTGAGATCAGAAACTGGACCCTTTCACGTTTGAGAGCTAGTAGGTTAATGCCTCATTACGCCACAATAGTCAAGGGATTAACAGTGTTTCCATTACATGCTCCTGTTTTGAGAGGTTAGTATCTCAGATTATAAAAATTTGCTGTGTGCTGAAACTTGGCACACAAGGTCTCGGCACGGGAGAAACTTGTTTTTACAGAATATGGTTTAAATCACTTGGATATTTTTTAAGTTACAAGAAAGCAAAAAAAAAAAAAAAAAAAAAAGAAAAAAGAGAAAAAAAAGAAAAGGCAGAAGTTTGTGGTTTCACACTGGGATTTTTATGGTCCTAAAAATGCAAAACTAGCTTTGACTTAAGCAATGTAATTTTGCATAATGTAAGCTATTGTCTCTCAGTATTAAACAGAGCCTTGCAGATTTCTGCCATTTCATGTTCCTGACAACTTTTTTTACCCTCTGTTTTCAGTCTTAGCTTTCATTTCTGATTAAAGTGAATGTAAAATCTAAAGTGAAACCAGACTGAAACTATATTGCACTTTGAGAAAACGACATGTTTCAAGAAGTCCTATCAAGATTTCTTGATGTTACATGAGCATCCCTTAAAATCGAGATTGAGATGCCTCAGACTCACCTCAACATTTCTCTCCTGGTGTTAACGTACCCACAGTTTTATTAGTGACACTCCAAAGAACTGAATGATGAAGGTAAGAGATTTTGTTGACCTGTGTGAAAATCTTACAAGTGAACTTAAACTGTTTTAGTAGCTGCTGCTCAGAGATAAATGGTCATTTATCTTGGCATTCACAGGGTCACTTCTGTTTTTTAGGCCAAATTCTGCAGCACCTAGAAGTGCACTACTGAGTAAAAATATATGTGGCATATGTTTAATAATAAGGATCAATATTTGTTTCAACTTTAACTGTTTTTGCATCTGATGCATCTTAAATCTCATTAGTATTTCTGGCATCACCATTCACCCTATTGTGGTTAAAATATCTTACTCCTCTTGAGGGATTAACATTCAGCCTTAAAAATATGCTTACACTGGAGATCTAGTATTAAAACCATCAACTTAAAAAGTAATTCCTCAAGAAAATTCAGAAATAATAGGAAGTTGGACATCAAGCACATATAAATCCCATGAAATCTGTGTTTCCAAACTTTTCAGTATATTTCAGAACTTAAAAAAACCCACTTTGTTTTGTTGATTTACAAGAGAGCACTTATGCAAAAAATCTACAAAATTTTCATTGAGGCAAACAAGTAAATGGATTGAAAAGTCATATGTGTTTGTGTAAGGCGTGGAGCTGGGTTCTGTTAAAGAGACATGTGCATTTCAAACAGTACTTTGAATAGCTGTGACAGAAAGAAAGCGCTGCAGTTAATTAGTTATTTTGGGTTATTTCACATTCACATCTTTGTCCATTTTCTCAATGGGAATATTTAGCACTGCTGCTGGTAAGTTGACAGGGCAGACTGTTGTGCTCTGCAGGGCCAAAAGATGCTTTTAGAAAAATGAAAATGAAATGAGTTTGAAAGGTAATGTAGAGATACTTGCACTTGTGTGAAGCCAGCTAGATTTGGTGATGGTACCATGGATCTCAGCAGGGTCTATCTCTCCTCCCAAGACAGCTGAATGCTGACCTGAGTGTTCCTCTGGTACTGCAGTCCGTGACACTGGCATACCTAGCTTATAACTCCACATCCTTCCCCTAGAAATGTTATACACAACTGTGTATGTACATACACAGATATAGCGTGTGATGTCCATGATGTAGTTAATAAAAGGGATGTGAGAAGAATGCTGCTAAACATCAGCTGAGGCCCCAGGAGTCAGACTATACTGGATTTAAATTTCCCTGTGAAACTGAAAATTGGTTATCTTGTTAGCAGGCTTAAAATACTAATCTTTAGTCATGCTAATTACATGAACTGAAATATATGAAAAAAAAAGAAAGAAGAACAGAGAATCTACCTTGCCCACAGGACTCTGTAGAATGAATCGGGTTGTGTGGTGAGAAAATATGTTGTGGGTAGGAGCCTAGAGAGTCCAACCTGCCCTGCTGGACATGTGTACTCTTTCCAGCCCATGTTAGCAGTGAAGTGGGAGGCATTGCTCAGTAGTAAGCACCAACACCAAAAATAAACTACACCAGTAAACAGGATAAGAACTGATGTTGCATGCTGCTGGTTCCCAGCCCAGTTCACCTGAAAATCATTTTCTTTTCTGTAAGGAAAGTAAAACCAAAGATGTATATTTTTGGTGACCCATGTGGAGTGGAAGAGAGAAGCTATGGTGACACATGAGCAATAACATAAAGACACAGACTCTAAGTACCAGTGATGGAAACAATTTTCCATCAATTTATAACCCTGCCAAATCTGAAGATACCTCCACAGGGTGGGCAAAAGACACCTCCTCAGACAAAAAACTACTCCTGTGCCAGTTTTCATAGTCTAACTGCAAGCATTGGTGGTATTTTAGTTCTCCAAGCTGCCGAAGGGTTTTAATCAAGGAATATGTTAGACAACCTAAGTATAGGAGTCACTGCTACTTTATAATACTGTGCTCTAACCCTAACTAACACATTTATATGTATATGTATCTTTCAGATGACATCTTTGTGGGAACATCTTCAGATGAATGTTACTGTTCATATTGCACCTTTACAATGTTTGCTATCACTGAAAGTGCTTGAGTAATTTCACATGTAAATGACTGACACAAAAAAGTTATTGTAACCACAGCCCAGCAACTTAGGCTTCCTGATTTTCAGTAAATTTTCCTCTTTTATACGTTCAGGAATAATTGTTTTCATGGTTATGGCCATTATACCAATTATTTTTCCAATCCTACTTTAGAAAGCCATACTATTCCAAGTCAGTCTAGTGAGGAATTGTATTGCAAATGATATGAAAGGATTTAAAAGAGAAGGAAAAGGCACAATTTTGGCAAGATGTTTGTGACTTTTTTAAGTATTAAAGAAAAAAAAAAAGGATTGGATTTTCCATAAAGGAATTGTAACATTAAGTCCCTTGCCATTTCAAATGATAAAGTATTTTTTTATATTCCTTTCTGTCCTAATCTCTTTTGTGACGTTGTTGTGTTGTATTGTGTTGATAAGAGGCTATCTTGGGGCCAGCAAGGGATAAGATGTTAATAAAATTCTTGTTTGCTGTTACAGAATCAAACAATTTAAGTGTAGTCTGAGGTTTCATGTCAAATTATTGCTGGCTTCTCTTTGTATCAATCACTGTGAGGAATGCCTCTTAACCCTTTATAGAAGGCACAAAAAATAAAATAACCCAGAAATCTTTCAAGATATAAAGAATTAAGTTTAGAAGGAAAGCTTTCATTTATTTATTTTCTCTTTAGCAACATTGAGTCTTCTGTGGGGAAGTCCCTGCTTGTCAGCCTCTTATATGAGATGACATTTAAAGCTGATTGGAAAACTGCAACATTTTTATCACCAAAAAAAGAAAAAAGAAAAAAAGCAGTTTCTTTGAAATCAAAATGCCAGACTTTGATTTTGAAGAGAAACAAACCACCTTGCTTCTACATTTTAAATTGAAAAGTTTTCATTTTTTTGTTTTGAGATATTCTGTTTATTGTGTCTGCCATAATGACAAAATAAAAGGGTAAAAATAGACATGAAAACTTTGTAGTTTTATTGGAGGAATAATTTTTCTTCATCTCCAATCAGTTTTGAGGTAAAATTCTGTTCATCATTAATCTGAAAATCTGTAGGAATATTTCTGTAATTCAGAAGTAAGAAAGCAGGCAATTTTCTTCTCCAGAAAGGTCCAACCACAGCTATAATGTCTAGATTTAAATGTTGGTTGTTTTTTCTTTTTTAAAAATTAGAAATAGTTGAATTTGTCTGGAGCAACCGCTGCTACTGTAGCAGTATTTTGAAGTGAAGAAAACACAAAAATAAGCATGAATATATAATAGCAATGACAGAAAATACAGCTTCACTTTCCAATGCATACTTTTGTTAGCTGTTGAGCTTCTGGGAAATTACACAAGCACAACAGAGGGTCTTAGGCACAGAGAAACTTGGCAAAATTTTACCAAGATCAGCCTGTTTAATGAACTGTGATTACTTGCATCTCTATTTACAATTCTCAGAAGTGATACACAATGCGAATTTGCCTGTCCCCACCAACACAGGTTCTTTTTAGAGAGAGATAGAGAGAAAGGTAGTGTGCTGGGAAAGCAAAATGTTAGAATGGGGTGGATGGAAAAATCTAATGTTTGCATCCCAGATATGGCTTAAGTTTTACTTAAAGCCCATGGACATAGTGATGCCATCTGGTTTCAACCCACCTAGTGAGGATACAAGTGGTCACAAGTGGTGTTCCTCAGGGATTGGTGTTGGGACCATTTCTGTTTTTTTCATCTTTATTGATGATCTTGATAAGGACATAGAGTGTATCATCAGTAAGTTTGCGGATGACACCAAGTTAAGCGGGAGTGTTGATCTGCGTGAGGATAGGGAGGCTCTACAGAGAGACTTGGATAGATTGGATCGGTGGGCCAAAGTTAACGGAATGAGCTTCAACAAGGCCAAGTGTCAGGTCCTGCACTTGTGCCACAACAACCCCCTGCATGGCTACAGGCTTGGGCAGGTGTGGCTGGAGCTGTCTGGAAGAAAAGGATCGGGGGGTTCTAGTTAACCAACAGCTGAACAGGAGCCGGCAGTGTGCCCGGGTGGCCAAGAACGCCAACAGCATCCGGGCTTGTATTAGAAATAGTGTGACCAGCAGAAGTAGGTAGGTGACAGTCCCCCTGTGCTCTGCACTGGTGAGGCCACACCTTGAGTACTGTGTCTGGTTTTGGGCACCTCAATACGAGAGAGATATCGAGGTGGTGGAGTGAGTGCAAAGGAGGGCAACGAAGCTGGTGAAGGGCCTGGAGAACAGATCCTATGAGGAGCGATTGATGGAGCTGGGAGTGTTTAGTTTGAGAGGAGAAGGCTGAGGGGAGACCTCATCACTCTCTACAGCTACCTGAAAGGACATTATAGAGGGGTTGGTGCTGGTCTCTTCTCACAGGTGATTAGTGACAGAACAAGAGGAAATGGCTTTAAACTCCAACAGGGGAGGTTTAGACTGGACATTAGGAAAAAAAAATTCACAGATAGTGGTCAGACAGTGGAATAGGCTGCTCAGGGAGGGGGTGGAGTCACCATCCCTGGATGTGTTTAAGGGTTGTTTGGATGAGATGTTGGGGGATATGGTGTAGGGGAGAACTTTGTAGAGTAGGGCTGATGGTTGGACTCGATGATCCCAAGGGTCTTTTCCAACCTGAGTGATTCTGTGATTCTGTGATTCTGTGATATTGTGGATGATCAGAACTGAATGATGTGGCCCTAGATACTGGTATGATTGGCAACAGCCATACTGGTAAAGCTCATTTCTCCCAGACTATCTATCTCACGGTTTTCTTCAGCAACTGTCAAATAAATGTTGTGCAGAAAAAACTCACATCCATGTCGTTAAAGTGAACCAAACAAAATACATTCTGGTGATCTGAGCTGTATACATTTTCTCCTATTTCTAGACACTCTGAGCTTGTTGTCATGCCAACATGTGACTTCACCAGGTAGCTCAAGGACCCCTTAGCTAAGCTACTTCAATAATAAGTAGGCAAAATTGACCAGTTTCTACTAGCATTCCTCCTTTATGTGACATTAAAAAAAATTAATATAATGGGTGAGCTGGACTTTTGTAACCTTGGACAACTTAGATTGCATTTCTCTATGTAACAGTTACAAAGTTACTCCAAGAGGTAACAGCACTTCAAGGACCTCTGAAATTATAGTGTTGCACAGAGATGGTGAGGTTTGTAAAGAAGCTAGAGACACTCTGAGAAGGAATAGTTATTCAATATTAACAAATATTACTTGAAGAAAATAACTTAGCCCTTAACATTGAAAAGAATTTTGTTGTATAATGATGTACATCAGAAATACAGAAATGCAACTAACATAAAATCACCATTTTGTATCAGGAATATTTTAAAATCGGAATATATCTTTGGGGTTGAAAGACTACTTGAAAATAAAAAGAAGGGGAAAAAATAGAAAAAAGAAATCAAGGTCAAATCCTGCAAAACTTCCTTCACACAACTTTCATTGAAGTTAGGCGATACACCTGCATGAGCAAAGTCTACTTTAAGATGTATAGCTTTGCAAGAAAGAATTTTAAATCTCCTCTCCTCTCCTCTCCTCTCCTCTCCTCTCCTCTCCTCTCCTCTCCTCTCCTCTCCTCTCCTCTCCTCTCCTCTCCTCTCCTCTCCTCTCCTCTCCTCTCCTCTCCTCTCCTCTCCTCTCCTCTCCTCCTGAAAATTTAATGATAAAAGTATTTTTGGATTTGCTTATAAAAGAAATACCTGTACCATTTATTGTTCTTATTTATTTGTTCATTTTGTTGTTAATGTCTACAGAGTTTTAGAGGAGGAGATGGTAGTCTTATACAAGTGAAAGATTCTGATAATGCTGTGTATGAGGAAAGAGAGTTAAAGATTCTTTCTTTATTGACCCAAAATGTCATCTCGGTTATTCTTCTTTCTTCAGCTTCCAAGCTGCTCTCTCAGTCACAGTTTGCATTCCCCCCCCTTTAAAACATGTACTCAAAAGGTTTTGTCCTTTGTGCCTGCAAAGCCTATAATACCATTTTTGGACAAGAGAATGCAATGTATGTAGAATAATTTAAGTGACTTTCAATTACATTTTCAGAAAGAAACTAAGCTATCCAGGGTTGCATGTATACATCTCAGAGGAAGTTCTACCCATAGAACAGTGGTTCATGTTTGACAAAGCAGTGATGTGACAAAGCTTGAGGCAAGTGCGGCACAAAGATTCTGGGTATTAAGGAAATGAAATGGTTTTAAAATAAAAGAAACCCCATGGTAATGTGTTCTTTAACAGTGGATTGCATACTGGTCAAATTCAATGACGCTAACACTTCTGAAAAAAGTAGAATACATATAATGTCAGAAATAAGCTAGTCTAAATGAAAGGCTTCTATCCTAACATTTGCCTTTTATATAACTAGTTACTACAGTAATAGAGTTCTCAGTAAATTTCAAACCAAAATTTTCATCTCAAGTGCTTTTGGAAGGGTATTATTACAGACCTTCTAATTTCCACTGCAGCTAAGCATGTATTAATAACAAGGAGGGCTAAGGAAACTGCTGGTATATCCAGTAGTGCTTGACATTTAGTAGATGAATTAAAGTTTACAGTCAAATTGGTTTTTAACTAATAACATTAGAGATCTTTGTTATGCAAGTCCATCTTTCCCTTCCTTCCTTCCTTCCTTCCTTCCTTCCTTCCTTCCTTCCTTCCTTCCTTCCTTCCTTCCTTCCTTCCTTCCTTCCTTCCTTCCTTCCTTCCTCCCTTCCTTCCTCCCTCCCTTCCTTCCTCCCTCCCTTCCTTCCTCCCTTCCTCCCTTCCTCCCTCCCTTCCTTCCTCCCTTCCTCCCTTCCTCCCTCCCTCCCTTCCTCCCTCCCTTCCTTCCTCCCTTCCTTCCTTCCTTCCTTCCTTCCTTCCTTCCTTCCTTCCTTCCTTCCTTCCTTCCTTCCTTCCTTCCTTCCTTCCTTCCTTCCTTCCTTCCTTCCTTCCTTCCTTCCTTCCTTCCTTCCTTCCTTCCTTCCTTCCTTCCTTCCTTCCTTCCTTCCTTCCTTCCTTCCTTCCTTCCTTCCTTCCTTCCTTCCTTCCTTCCTTCCTTCCTTCCTTCCTTCCTTCCTTCCTTCCTCTCTCCCATATCACATATATCACATCATGCTGGACTAGTGAGAGTCACTTAGAATAAACTGCTCTCAAATCAAAATTTATCCTTGGGGAATTAGTATCCATAATTGCATAACTTGGGCTAAATTATGTTCTCATTTACACCCTACTGTAAGTCAGTGAGGCTGTGGGAGTAATAACTGGGAAACCATGAGCCAAATTTTTCTTTCAGTCATATCAGTGTAAATCTGCAACGATTTATTTGAATTTAATGGCCAATTATGATCTACCTCTACATATATAATAAAAGAATTAAGTTATTAATCTTTAACCAATAACTATATTTTAATTAAAATTAACTTTGGGAATGTTTCAGAAGAAAACATTGTAAGAAAATAAGATATTTTTGCCAAAATTGTGGAACACTACAAACAACCTCATAAATCTGTGGTGATTAAAAATGAACAGAAGGAAAGCATGATTAATGTTTCATTCTATCTATTTAATACACCTGTATGATGTGCATATTTTTCAAAGCTGTCCTGTTGGCATTTCTTCCCATCTCCTGACCATGTTTTATGACATATATTCTAACAAAGAGTGTAAAGTAATGTTGGGATCTGTGCTATTGCTGAAGTGGTTAATAATAGGATGGTTGCCAACCAACTCTGGTATTCTCTTTTCACTGCCATGTCAGGAGTTAAAGTAGCACTGCCAAAGTGTTTCACCTCTTTCTCATAGTTAAGAACATTTGAAATTAAGATTTATAAAATATTATTTCTTTTTGGTTTATTTTTATGTAAATTTTGCTGTCCAGTTATTAAATCTGCATTTTCCCTTTAAAATACAGCATTTTCTGTGCAGGGAAATAAAAGTTTTTTCATGCAGTCTCTCTAGCGAGAGATAATGTCCAGAATAATAACTGCACATCAACCAGCTTTCGTGAAGGTTCTGACTATGGTGACAGACAGCAAGAACTTTTGTTTGCTTTTATTTGAACATGTGGGTGGAATAGCTGTTCCTGTCCTTGGCTCAGCCGTGTCCTTCACAGATACTTGAATGAGTTAATTATAGATTGTTACCTAATGACATAACTATGCTTTCTGAATCCCACAGAATGACAATCCCTGATCAAAATACTTCTTATTCCTGTATTTGCTCATCAGCATGAAAACCACTCTCTACGTATATGCACGTACAGATATCTCCTCTCTAATCCTCTCTCTCCCCCCTCTCTCTTTCTATCTCTTCTCCTCCTGCATCTGTTATATTTTCCTTTTGTTTGTAAACAAATACTAGTCCAATCTTTTGAGTTAAAAGTTGAGATATAAGGCAGGTCTGTATGTAACCTTTGGAAAAAAAAAATCCAAATTTTCATGATTCCCAGAAAAGACACAATCAGAAACTAAATGTAACAGGAAACAAAAGCTGAATAAATAAGACCATGATATCCATTCATCATTGTGTCAATATTGCTTTCTTTTACCAATTTTTAAAAGAGTGTAAAAGTATATGCCAAGTTGCATAAACTGAAAAGGTACTCTGATGAAAGGGAAGACAGCCTGGGGCATGGCCTTATGTTTCTTCAGAGTCTAAGGGTGCTGCCACATGCATTTCCACTTTAGACTGCATTATTTAATGTTTGTCTTACATACAAATTATTACTCCCATGCTGTTATTACACTAATGAAAAAACCCTTTCAGCATCATGTTCCTGTGCAGTTATCTACAAGTTAGAGTCCAGGAGAAGCAAAAACCACCTGCAAGTCACTAGTCATATTAATAGTTGCCTCATAACAAAAAATGATAAAAGAAATAGCTGATTCCGATATTATAGGAAGCTTCAGTTGCTCTAGGAATCATGTTGCAACCCACTTTCCAAGTTTGCAGATTTGGTTAAAGTTTTGGAGGAGCATTTCAATTCCATTCTCTCCTTTTGCATAGAATATGTGACCCCATCACTTAAGTATTGGATCTGAGTTCTGCACCTCCTTCTTTCCCCAACCCAGACTCCCTCTCTGCAATAGAAACTGCTGCTGTTTATATTTCAGCTAAGTGCTGGCTGCATTTTCCATAAAAGTGAATTCTTCACTATGCTGAAAGTAAAATCCTAATGACCCCTGGTCTTGCATAAATTATCAGTTAGATTAGTCCCTTCTTTTTCACAAAATTACTAGCTGCTCAAATGGGACGTAGACCACTATGCATCCAGGGTTATCCTGAAAATGTTTCTAAAGCAGGCCAGAATTTTTTCAGTTTCCAAATGGGAAGTCCCCACCCCTGTATATATAGCCAGCTCTAGGAATATTTGCAGCCCACATCCAGCTTAAATCCTACTCACCTTTTGCCAGTCTTAATGTAAAGATTTAGGCTTGTCTTATGCAAAAGAGTGGAATATATGTTATAGTCAGATGTGAAACATTCCCTTCTCTAGTGCAAGATCAGATACATTTCAAGCTCTTCCATTTAACTCAACAAAAATACTCAGAAGTATTTACCTCTGAAATTAGCTTAGCAAGTGTGTTCAAAAACAGATACTCCTAAATGACTGATCAGAATCATAGCTAAAAGCTATCACATAGTGTACTCCAGTTTTCAAACTGATGGTGTCTTTCACTCTCTCAGCTTCAGCTGTACAAGCTCAACCTTGCATATGGTTATTTTTCTGAGATAAAAGGAGCACATGGGTTGCTGCAGGGCAGAAGCTTTCCAGTAGCTTTCCAGAGTTGTACCTGAATCAACCTTTCTCTTCTTTTTCCACCCCATCCTTTTTTTTTTTTAAAGGAAGGAAAACCAAAATAAATTTTAAAATGTGAAAAAAAGAGAGGGAATTTTCTTTTACGTGCTTCTAGAATTTTATGGCATTGTATACTTTTTAACTGGGAAATGGCTATACTTACCTGAAAGGGTAGCAGAGTATAGTAAACAATTATTTGTTTAGAGGCAGTTTTGAAATATTAAAAGCCTTCTTCACCATTACTGGGTTTTGCTCAGATGTATCCATTAGCCTTTCAGTCGAAAGGTCTTTGAACTTGTTAAGAGAACAATGTAGTTCCAGGTTGTTCTAGTTACAGGCAAAAGCCCTAGGCAAGTCTGCTGTATTAGTCTTTGTTCCAATATCATGATCCTTGATGAACAGAAAAACCTACAGAATACCATGGTGAAAACTCAGAAATTGTAGCAATTAAGCAGATTAAATTTATTGAGTGGACTTCAATACTTATTTCTAAGTTCCTTTCTTACTAACTGTGTCTCTCAAGGTTGTGTTTCAGTGTCCTAGAGAAAGGCTCATATTACTGATGTGATAATAACATAAACATTGTGATTGCAAAGTACTGCATTTGTGGGTTTTCTTGGCTTGGAAAGTCTCAGTCAAGGAGGACATTTTCTTAAATATTTTTAAAATTAATTCAGCCATTATCAAGAAATCTATATGAATGCAGTAATCACGGAAGTTTAACATTTTATGATAATGTTTTCCATTTGTGTAACTAAATAAGTCATAAAATAGGTTCCAATCCAGTGCTGTCTGCTCCACAAAACTGCGACGGTTCTTTCAAAAATCATTCACAAAATGCTAGATGGTAAAATAGATGAAGACATGAGTATAAATATTATCATATAATTACACTAGTACATTTTTATAAATCATGAGGTACTGTTCACTTCAAAAGGATGTTTATGTGAAAAGGGAATAAAATCTTTGGGCTCAGCTTTTTCCAAATCTTTTGAAAGGATGTAAAAATATGATTTAAAAAACTTATGAATGTGTCGGGCTCATGTTTTTAATTGTGCACATACTAGGATACATGTATACATGTCCTACCTCCATACATACACAAACAGACATGCATGCATCATACAACAAGAACAGTGAATTATGTTAATTGAAATAACTGTAATCCATTCTGAATCATAGGACTATATGAACAATACAAAATTCTAAGATCCACTTATGAGTTTCTAAGTTTCACTGAACTTTTTCCACAAGACAATATGTTTGTTCAAGTGTGTTTGTATGCTTGTTCAAACACTTTTACAGCATGACTTGATCTTTAATAAAAGAAAGGAATTGTTAACAATTATGATCGTAAGCTTGGTGAAGTCAGAGATGCGAAAGAAGCCTGTCATATAGTGTAGCTCCTCATTTTCCACTCTATGTATTTGTTTTGCACATTTGTATTTTAAAAGTCCAAAGAAATAGCTTTCCCCCTCCCTAGTTCTATATGGGCATATTTTTGGCATACACATTAAATACTGTCTCTTTATGGTTTTTGGTATAACCTTTTTCCCTAGTATTTTGTTTCTCTGATGTGTGACTGTCTTAACCTGTTTAGGAGTTAAGGATGCTACATAATGTGTATTGAAGGGGAGGAGAGGGCAAAAGTTCTTGTGAAGTGAATTTAAAAGAGTTGTATGGAAGGGGTTAAAATGTTTCAAACTAGCCATGCGTTACACTCGAGTGATTAGGTGTAACTCCCAATTAAAGATCAATAAGGCCTTTAAAGTGATTTATAAAAATGGATTAGTAAGAAATGTCCATTTAGAAACTACTGTGAGTAAAATCACTATACTCTCTGTCATATTGATCGGGCCTTTATGTCTAAACACGCATTAACTGGGCCAGACAATAAAAATTAATCCTCTTCTTTCGTAAAATGGAAGGTCATTTTCCCAACTGTCCCTAGGGGGAATGATGTCATTAAACATGCTACTAAGACATTTTATTAAATCTGACTAGGCTGTTTGCATAAAAGTAAATTAGAGCAGTCAATATTGAAAAGAAAGGGATTTTAAGGAGCAATAACTAGAGGTATTTATTGTAAGTGTATTATACAACAGATGCATAATTAAATTCAAAACAACTCCATTAAAATAATGTTAAGGGCCTGGCTTAAAATGACAAAAGGCAAGATTTTCAGAGCCCTAAGCATGCCCTGTTGTACCTAAGCATTTCAGGGGTCTCCAAGCAGTAGGGGATTTGACATACCATATGTGCTGATATTCTCCGCTCTCTCCCCTCCAGGATAATGTTATTTATAAATAAAACCACTGAGCGAAGGGGTGAAACTGTAACTAGTGCCAACCCGACCGAGACTGTGCCCTCAATAAAACACCTGCAGTTTAGGTTCCAGTATGCATCTCTTTACATGCATATTCCCTCAGATAAGAAGCATCTTTCAACACCAAAATTAAAAAAAAAAAAATAAAAAAAAAAATAAGGAGAAGTCAAGATTATATTCTGCTGAAAGCATGTGGCCTGCAAGCTGCTGCTGCCCACAGGAGCCATTTTCTCAGTCCCCTGTGGGAGCAGAGGTGGGAGTGTTTACACCTAAGCATAGCATCTCTGCCATGGCACCCTGTGCAATCATTTGTCTGAATGTACCCTAGGGACACTCCTGGGCCAGCTATTATATGAGACAGTTTCACTGAAGGTTAAAGTCAGAATTTCAAGTTGCATTTTTGTGTGTCCTTGTGTGGTTCAGACCTCACTGCCATACCTCTGGGTAGGTGACCTCCTTCCCATCCCCTCTGCTCCGAGGCCTGTGATTGACCTCCTCCCTTCTACAAAAAAATTCAGCAGTGATTAAGTTGCTGAGGAGACTGCATATTGTACTGACCACATGCAACTACATTATCTCCACAGTCTCTTGTCAGCTATATGCATCACTTTGTTGTCTCTTATCTCTAAGGGAGATCGTAGATATTATGACATATGGGACATCTTTTTGTTAGCGCTTTAACAGAGTGGAGGTCTTGGCCATGGCCAGATGACTGGGGTCCCATGTTAATTCTGATAATTTACACCCTAATGCTGCTCTTATTATTACAGAATGCTCTTAGTATACCACGACTGAATGGTTCCTGCATTTTGTCAAAGATATTATAAATGAAATAATGATAAAAGACATTTTCTCTTTTTTACCCCCAAATATCCTAAATTACACCATAGCAGTAGACAAATCTCAAGTTTGAATAATTCACAAGAGTTTGACAGAAAAGAGACAATCTTGTGATTGAGTCAAGAGAGCCCATGTCACAGAGTAACCACTTTGGGTCAGACCCCACGAAAGCCCTGGGGTGCCCTGGGGTGGCAGCTAAGAGCTTTAGAAGGAAATTAGTAGAGGGGGTATAATCTCTAACCAGCCGAGAGGGGTGAGGAGAGGGGATGGATGCCATGGGCATGAGAATGCTGCTGATCATGGTACTTGGAAACATGGATTTAGAACTGGCTGAAAAATATAGTCATAGTGCCTCTGTCTCATGCCTACTAAAATACGAGTTTTTTCATTTCTGCATTTTGCCCAAAGAGTAAAAAGCTGAATAATTCCAGAATTTGACAAGATGGTTGGCAGAGAAAAAAATGACCAGTTAGAAATGCTATTTTGACCATTTAAAATCTCCTCCCTGATCTCCTTTCAATAAAATGATTATAACAATCTTTAGATGTTATTGATTAAAAAGAAAAAAATAATAACTCTGTAATATCTACCAGTTTCCTAAACTGTTTATTGAGGGGTTTGAACACATACAGACTTCCTGGTGATATTTACATCTGTTTCATGGTCTGAAACTCTGAAATTCATAGTTGAAAAATGCATTAAACAATATGAACATAAAACTTTGACATGAAAAGAAATACAAGGTTTCATAAATTATTTGCTAGGTAAATAAGTTCTGGCCACGTACCTCTTCAAGGAAAATGTTTAAGCCAGTCTCATACCTGGTATGCAGTAAGCAGTATGCACGGAGTCAGCTCTGCAGAGAATACAGATAGTGAGTGTCCAATTTGAACACGTTAATCCAACCTAAGTCTGTTTTTTTTTTCTTCCACCAAAGCTTCAATATGCATCTGATCTCAGGATATTGGATTTTTCTTTGAGGAAAGAAATAAATGACTTATCTGGGGAATAAACCCAGTCTTCTCTCACTGTATTGCTCACCATATATATTGTGCTAAAATAAGGTTCACTGATTCTAATGTAAATCTCTAAAGCTGAACCATGATAATATGAGTTTCTGCATTTTATGTGGTAGGTAAGTAGGTTGCATCTTTGAAAAAAAGTAGTGAGAGAGATTAGTGATTGTACCTAAGGAGAAAGGGAACAGGCTCAAATACCTTTAGGGTCTGAAACTCCTTGACAGACTAGGAAAAACTGTTCAAACACATTTGTTTTGGTTTAAAATTGAGATGCATCTTATGGTATGACTGCTTCCCCCCCCATTTCCCCTTTTACACACATATTTTGTGACATCAAGATTTTGTCTATATGAGCAATTCATACCAGCACAAACCAGCTTGCATCACCATTAAAAGATCTGCATCTGTAAGAACCCATCCTTTTTAAGAATGTCATTGTCAACATTTCTATGGAATTTTCGTTCTTGCAGAAACAGGACTCAATTTCTCTTCCAAAGAAGTTACACTGTAGCACATTGCTGTCTGACATGATGCTTTTCCCACATGGATTTGCTGCTAGCCCCAAATGTCCAATCTGTTTATTGAAATACCTTTTTCCAGCCTGAAGTCAAGGTAACTGGATGACAGCTCTTTGTGCTAGCACAGACAGGTTCAGCTTCTTTGCATGTCCAGTGTGTCTATCAGAGATACCTCACGTGCTACTCCACCATGCAGCACACTTCAGTGTCCCAAGTAGGCTGTAGATCATGTCTGTCCTTGGGATACTTCGATTTGGCAACAGCACTGACTATAGCAATGACTGTGAGAGTGACTTCACAGGATCAAGGTTCGAGGATGGAGTATAAGAATAGAAATGAGAAAGGTGGAGATCTCATATTGGCATGACTATTTTGCTTTGTTACAGCAATTCTGACAGGATTTTAGGCTGGGAATAGCATCACAGACTTGATGCCAGTGAGATGCCAATGGGCAGGAGGATTCCAGTAAATGGAATCTTCCTTTTCAGGAAGATGTGCTTGACAGACAAGAAGCTGTTTGATGTGTAACAATTCAGCTGAGGCTTTGTCGTTTGATCCAGTCACCCAGGCTGTCATTCCCACTGTCACCAGTCTTTCAGTTCCTGGAAATGCTCAGGATGCCAAGAACATGGTAGAAAAGCCTGGTAAGCACTTACAGTGGTACTGTGCTCTGTAATACAGACTGAACATTTATTGACAGTGATGGATATGGACATATTGCATGGAAGCAAGATAGTTCATGTCCAAATACTACTATTTCTCTTTCTGGATCAGAGCTTCCCTGGGGATCCTGAGAACAAGCAATTACAATCGGTGATTGTGCCCACTGTAGAAGGGGCTGTCCCCACAGACTCTAGTTACTGGTGACTTCCTCTATCCTTCTGGATACTTTCCCCCTTCTTTCTTATCAAGCCAGCTTCTGGATCAGAACAGCTCTAGAAAACAGTATACTTCCTATCTGTTCTCTGCTGGCCTCTTTTCCTTCTTCATGTCAGCTCGGCCAGATTTAAGAAAACTTACTATATTCTGTGGCTGTTGAGAGCCATCATTCTGTAGCCACATTATAAAGTACCTATCGTGTTTTGATCATCCAGGAAATTAATCCAATTAATCAGTGCATAATTATTATCAGCACAAATCTTTAGAAGAGTTTTTTTCAAAATAAGGTTCTTATCAGGGCACCTTTTTTAATAAAAACCTCAGCAAGATTTTTTATTGATATAAATCTAAAAGGAAAGCACATTATAAGTAGAACTTCAACTTTTTTTAAAGCTAGTAAAAGAGTACATTACAGCAACTGCCAAGAAAGATAGGCAACTTATCGTATAGCACTAGTAAGCCAGAAGAGCCTCAATTACAGAAAATAATTTTAAAATATCTGCAGCTATATCAAGTGACAACTGAAACACAGAAAGAAGGGTTTAACGCTTGCACAGTGAATCTACGTTTTCCTTTACCCTTTAACTAGTGAAAAAGCATGCAGATCCACAGGAATTATTATTTGGTTGAACAGCAACAAGTTACCCAGGAACTTGTAGACAAGAGGTTTTCTAGGGAACAGGAGAAAAAGGATTACATTGGTGTAAGCCTATCTGGTCTACCAGGGAGACTAGGAAAACAGATAGGGGGACAAATAGGCAGTTGATGGTGTTAACGGATGGAAGACATTATTCTCAGAAAACATCCTCTGCCAGACTAGGCATCCCTCTTCTATCTCTTTCCCCTTAGGCATATCCTGATTTTAGGGAACTTGTCACGTTGAGAAAAACAATTTTTGGTTTGTTCTGCTATCACACTTTTCTGGCCTGGCAGGGAAACCAAGTGGTAGATGGCAGCTCCATTTCTTTGATCCCTCTATCTCTCTATCTCAGATAACGGGATTGAGGCCAATCACAACAGTTCCTTAAATTCCTGACCAAGCTTCAACAGCAAAGCCTAATATACTGTCTAGGAACCCTTTTTTACCTTTTCTCAAGTGACACCAAACTTCCAAATTTTGTGAACTGAATCTCACTTGTCCTTTAATTTAAAATCTTGTAGCTAGAATTGCTTGCTCTGCTTGTATATTTAGTAGTCTAGAGGTTTGAAACAAAATTTTGGAAGATTTTTATTTTAATTTTTTTACAAGTGTTTCTGCCTAGCTAACATCATGGTACATAGAATGATTTAATTCATAATGAAATCACTGTATTTTAAAGCAAAAGCAACAGTTTTCAAGAGGCAAGGGATATGGCATAGTAAGAGACGAATTAAGTAATTGTCAAAGTTTGTTTTACAGATATAGAGTGATTGTACTTCTGTGTATGCTCCAGTGTGCATAAAGCGCAGAATCCCACACTACATAAAGACTTTAAGTAATACAAAGGAGTGCAGGATACCTACCCACAGTGCTGAACACACACACTGGACAACAATCCTTTTGTGAGAGCAGATGTTCATAAGAATGTTATCTTTACTTAAATGCAAGTGCCTGTTTATAGGAACCATTGAATAATTTCTCTGAAATGCACATTTTCTTGAGGAGATAAACCCCAGATACAGGTAGTTCAAAAATGGTTCTACAGCCCAATACACTACTCACCAATGTGGTCAATGTTTTTACAGACCAACTTTCATTAGGGTTGTCATGGTTCTTCCAAAGGAACCCTGGTTGTCTCATTCATCTGATTCCTCTGAGCCTTTACCAAAGACCAGTAGACATTGATTAAAGAGTTTACAATTCTCAATAAAAATGACAAGACTTATACTTACAGAACAAAACTACTGAGATCCTTGTTTGTCTCTTGAGCTAGCAGTAGAGAGGATCCAAGCAGTGTAATACTGTGCTAGTAAAATCTGAGGGCAGATTGGATTTTTTTTCCAGGGGAGAAGAGGACAAAAGGACAGATCATTATGTTCTGGAAGGTGAATAGCTGTGTACATATAGGGTATTCCAGGTTAGAAATATTGTACAGAATATTGCCGAGAAGCTCTTAGGCAGTTCTCAGAAAATCTTTGGCCCTAGCTGTTCTGATGAGCTTATTTGCCTACTCTTAAAGTATCTGAGTAAAACTAAGGAATTTATAGCATTAAGCATTGCTATCTGAACACATCTATCCCTTGCTCTGAATAATAGGCCAACTAAAGAAATTCTGATTTTATAAAGGTTTCCATCAGCCTACAGGTGCTCTCTGTTCTTTTTTCTTGTTCTCTCTCTTTATACTCTTAACATGCTCATTCCTCTCTAGACCAATACACCACTGTTTCTGTGATAGGCCCTTTTGTGACATTCAACGGGATGATGATGCCCTCTCTGCACTGCACACTTCTAATTTGCCCCTAAGTCTTTCCTCAAGCAAAGCTCCACTGAGAGCCCAGAATTAGCAGAAGTCAAGGAAAGAACCTCCCTGGTGTGTATTTTTCATGTGTAAAATTTTATTATTTGCATTTTCTTAGCTGAAAGCATATTTCAGATGCTAGCAGTTGTATTATTGGACTGGTGAGGACTGCATTCAGTTGAAAACCTTCAGAAATGTAGTCAGGAGAGTCATGGTAGCAAGCATAATAGTGGAAGTAAGTGGCATTTGTAAGTACACTGTTTCCTTTACAATAAATTTTCTTAGTGTACCTTGGTAATGATGGTTAACTTTCTCTGACAGTTTTCTTTAATTAATTCTCCTATTAACTCAGGGATTTTACTCTCACCTTTCTTTGATTGAAATTATCCCGGCCCCAAGTTGCCCATATTATGTCCCATATCTGCACTTTCTTACGAACATAACACTGGGGGAATAGCCTGGGATATTTTGTGCTCAGTTCTTGTAACTGCAACTTGTAACAGCCTAGTTCAAAAGCATCCATACGTCATTAACTCCTCACACCTTGGTCAATTAAGTCCTTGTCAATATCCTATAATAAATTTAAGGCCCTTAATAAAGACCAACATTCACAACTATAATTTGCTGCCAGGAGAGAGTGGGATAACCCTAGAGTATTGCTTCTACCTGGGTGTCTGCAATGGTCTGGATTCTGCTACACAGCCAGTGTATGATCCTGTGTAGCAAATCAATGAAATACCTTGTCATTCAGTATGCAACAGACTCAAGGCAACCACCAGGAACACTGATATTTGGAACTGATAGTATAGTGCCAATGCAATGCAACTCCCCTTGATGTACCATGACATCATCTAATCCAGAAATTCATATAATGAGCTTTAATTTATTATTCTTGGGTTTTCTCTCATCTATTTACAAAATCCTTTTCATAAGTGAATCAATTTCAATCTGAAACAATATAATTTTTATCTGGAAGACTGTTGTAGAGCTTTATGCATTTGGAGATTTAGAAATTTACGTAATTTTTATCTACAGTTATTCATGATTGATTTTGATCTTTTGATCTCATGCTGATATTTTACCTTAAATAATTCTCTGCCACCAAATAGATTCACATGAGCTCATGATCTCCTATCATGCTTGCTGTTTCTATCCAGCCAACTCTTTCGGTAATGACCTGCCACATTTTAAAGGTAAGTTCTTTATGAATGTGACTGGCGAGTTTGTTGACAGACCTAAGGTTTCACAAGGACAAGTTCCCTGGGAAGAGGTGCATAAGGGTGCCTCAGGCTGGCTGGAGGCTCTTCTGACTCTTTCTTGGGGAACTGAGCTATGAGCACCAGCAGAGACATGCAGGTTAAGACACCAGTAGGACACATTTACCTTGGTCGTCATTCTACCTTCTGTCTTGCGTTGACATGAGTAAAGGGGAGATGTTGGGGGCAGATTGCAGCGTAGAAAAATATTTCTACTGCAGTGCAGCAAGCATCTTTGCAGCCATGCAGCATTGCAACTGCCATGGGGAGAGATCACTGGATATTGAGAGTGGAATACCCAGACTGTGTGTTTTACATTGTAAAATAAATACATTTTTCAGAATCACTTTGTTTTGGCGTTAGTTTTTGCTTGTGATTGGGGCTAGATGGAGCTGTGGAGGTGAGGAGAAGACAAACTTGTCTTCTGTTTTGTAGAAAAAAATCAGGGCCTTCCCTGACCTTTACTATGAGATTAGATTTACTTCAGGAGTGCTTTAACTTGGCTCTGAGAAAAAGACAGTAACAGCCATATCCTGTCCTCTAAGTACTCTTTCATTTCACTCCATATGTCCTGCTAGTGGCAGTCCTTGTACCACTTTTCCTTTGTGGAGATTCCCTGTAAGCAAGTTATTATCGGATGCCGTCTGTCTCTTTCCGATGACAGAATGACTGAAAGACTTTCAATATAATTCAAAACCAAGTGCCAGCCAAGGCTTAAAGCCACCTCTGTATGGGTCACCAGGTTTCTGTGAGTTCCTATCCCAGGTGGAGAACCAGAAAGTCTAAGAATCAGGTCTCCCACTTCTTGTAGGTAGTGTTAATAATTTTTACATAGCACATACACATCATGCACATTATTTGGTGCGATGGATTTTTTCAGAAACTCTGAAGGAAAAGACATTTTTTGAACACATTGTTAGAAGTGTGTGTCCCTCTCTGAGCTACTGCATGACCATCCCTTTTTGTTTGCAAAGCCACGCACCCGGAGTGTAAATGCAAGTCTCACATGAGGTGCAGAAGTTATGGCATAGAGTTGTGAGAATATGGCCTTTATCTGCATTCTGGGAATAGTTTTGTTCTTCACTCTCTGCTACATGACGAGGAAGGACTAAAAAGCCTGGACACCCAAACAAAAAGAGGGCCATTTAGCCTTTTCACTGAAGTCTAGGATCCTTGCTGAGGGATTATTTCATGCAGCCCTGTGTTTTGGCTAAGGGGGTCTGGTTTTTACTCAAAGCCAGGCAGCAGATGTCAGGCCTCAGAATTGCTCACAAAATGATGACCTTGCTGGGTCAAGGCCTATACAACCTGCTTCGCCTCAAGCTGTGTCAAACACAAGCGGTAGAAAGACTTTCCCTGGGCAGGCCTGTCTGGGCGACCAGCTATCCTCAATTTTCCCTGTAGATTGAATTCCTTGTGAAATTCTACAGCTCTGAGAAAAGAACTCCTGACAGTTAACTTGGCTTTTTCTTTTTATTTAAGTAATGAATAAGGCAGTGAAGGTTTTTTAGGGGGTAGAGGTCTAGTGCACTATTATGCTATTTTGTAGTAACAATTTATATTGTCAGGAAAGTTTGTTTGGGGTTTCCATGTGTGACTAAAATATGTTAGTACAGATAGTGTCAAATATAGAGATGATACGCTTGAAGAAACAGATGTGAAAAAGGGTGCAGTACATGAAATGCAATCTATGGCAAATTCACACTGTGTATTGGATGTAAATATCTTCAGTGTGATGATCTTTAGAGGGGGAAGAACATCTACTGTGATTAAGAACAGCAAATTATATTTGCTATAATTATTGTCTTATTGGGAAATATTCACAGTCAGGGGTTTAAAAATGTAATAAAAAGTGGATCAATATATGTTTGAGGATTTCATCAATTGCATATTAACAGTACTAGTCCTGACCTCTTTTCTTTGAGCTATTGCCTTGATCAGAGCAAAAAAGATTTAATAAATTACGAGTTTATTCATCCATGTGCTGAATTTTCTTTCATGTTTTTTTTCTTGCATAGAAAATTGAAAAATAATGTGTGATTCCTGAACGTGGGTCTGATTCTTATAATGACCATTATATTTCTTATAAGTAAAGATTTCAACCAAATTTCTGCAGAGCAAAATCAGAGAATTTTGAGTTATAAGATATTTAACACTTCAGTTTTTACATACCAGTACAGCTTGGCAAATCAATGCTAGTTAACAGTTTTCACATTGAATTTATCCTTTTTGCACAGGCTGAATTTCTGCAAAGAGGATCACAAAGTTTTGGAAAAGTTTTGTGGTTTTTTTTTCCTTTTGTGCATTTGTGCATGAAGGTCACTGCAACTGTTATTCACTGGATGTTGCAAATCTCATCTGCCTTCTGTATTTGTGGTGACCTGCACGTGTCCCCTGCTCTCGATTCTGTATCCCAAGTGGATCATCAGGGTGATGTTCCTAAAGATAAAATGTTTTGCACCAAGCTTTTTAGGACTCCATCAAACTGAGGAAGAACAAATATTAAAGATATTTCTGTAGCCTTTCTTATTCCCTCCTGAAGAAATTAGGCACAATTCACTTTACGTGAATGAAATTGTAGTTGCTAACAAGTCATCTACAACAACCTGAATTCTTTTATTGACAGAAGCACAGAGGCAGATAGAGACTGATCGTAGCATCTTTTGTTTTGAAATAATTAATATTTTGTGAAAAGAATAATTAGCTTAATGTAAAACTACTCCATGTATAACTATAATAGCAGTCACTCTGGTGAATTTGGCCTAATACTTACGTTCATATATGCACAGGTCAACTAAACATTAATGAACTTTTACTCAGGAGTATTTGGAATTGCACGGGTAAAAGGAATGCTGCCCATTAATAAGGTCAATATGAGCTTTTCCTTTGACGTGCATGGAGCCAAGATTTCATACCATTCATGTTGTTACATACATATTCTTTTCAGTGTGGAGTAAAGCCTTTCTGAATAAGGATACTGAACGTTACATAACTCAGAATAGCATACATATTTTTTCTTAATTTACTTGAGTGTGTATGTGGAAATATGTATAAAACTATATTTATTTATAACTCCTAACTCCAGCATTTTTGGAATGTGTCATCTTTGCTGGGCCTCTATGCTTTAAGATATGTTTCTCAGGAAACACAATGCTGAATTCTCTGCAGTGTTTGCAGAACACTTAGCTGTCCTAAGCCACGTTCGCATGTTACTTCATTTAATTGTGAACGCTGTGTTATAAACCTGAAGGGACTTGATGTTTTCACCTAGTACCAAATCTATTATAGAGCAAATAGAATTAAGAAGGGAAGCATTTGCTTACAAAAATGTTTTCTTCTTAAAAAATATTTCTGTACCACATGAACTTCTGGTGTGCCTGCACATCCTGTGTAATAACATTTTCTGCTTTTGTGGTTAAAGAGCAACTATCCCCAAGCTCAAGGGGTTCTGAGTGAGTTCCTGGACAGGGCTATTGATCTACTGCTCCCTTTACCCCGGGCCTTTGTTCAGAGCTATTAAAAAGGGACAAAAGGGCTTGCACAGATAATCAGAGAAAACTAACATATCTGTCTATTCAAAAACACAAAAGTTACATGAAGATCAATGTAAAATTCTGATATTTTAGTAGTTAGAACTTGACTTGTACTGCTGTGTTCTCCTGGAAGAGAACTGCAGTCTCTTTAAAAAATGTCCATTTTTATCCTTCTTTCTCTCTCTGAAGATGGCTATCATAAAAAGAAATTAAAATTAAAAAAGGGGAAAAAGAAGATATCTGTAGTAAAGCAAACTGGTTATTTCTCACAATATCTGAATGTCTGAAGCATGATAAGAGATACTCAAAAGGTCTAGAGCTGAATGATTTTCTAGATAAATGGTGAAAACTTGTGATTTCTAATACTAGACCTACGCAATTTTTGTCCATATTTCACTCTCAGGTTTACTTTAAATACTACTGTCCAATGGTCCTAAGAAAGACCTATCAAATGTCATTCCTTTCACATGTCACTACATACCTTTTAAAATTGTACTGTATTGGAAATTAAGGAAATATTCCCAGACTCTCTATTCACATGTTTTGTTGATGGATCTATTTCAAACAAGGTGTCAGTTAAATAAGAATGTTAAAGCAAATACAAACCCATTTACTTCAGGATATAAAAGACACTTCTTTTTTCCCAGAGTTTATTGAATAGACAGGAAAATAATGCATACCTTTATTTATCCTGACATTTCTTGACAATTTGCAGTGCAAATCCTAATCTATATTAGAAATAATCATCTCTCTAACTATCATAAAAGTTTTTAGCTGAAGGTCAGACTCATATGTTTGTAGACTCTGTTCTAATATCATCTGACTCAACAAACAACCCTATTGATTTCATAAGGATGGTTCCATTAGAGAAAGCAGAACTTCACCACAGTTAGCAGAGGAAAGGTAAAAAGATATTATCTTTAAAATCACAACAGAGAGGCAAGATGAAAACCAGTATGGAGCCCTGTAACTGTGAGAATAGCATGACACTATTTGCCTTGAGTTAAATGAGTGCTAGACTTGTCCATTCTTGGGGAATATTACAAATACATATTGGTACTAAGGTAATATGAAATGCTCAGCTTGAAAATAGATATTCTTCATTCACAGGAACTGAAGAGCTAATCTTAGAGTTTTGTCATGTGAGTAGGAGCATTGTCATCTGAAATTAAATGAGGCTTTTGAGCACTGAAGTTTTAATGCTGCTTTGATGCACAGATACAAGTGAAACTGTCTTACACAAGTAAAAACTATCACCAAGTTATTTTATTTGTGTCTTTCTTCAGTCAGAATTCAGTGCCTCAGAGCAGATCCAACATTAAAACTTCTATATATCTCAAAAGATTTATTAGAAGCAACTTGGCCTTTTTTGGTAGCATTTGGGAGATCAGCATTGCGTCAACCCAGAATATATTTAGTTTCATATGTCATAGTTTAAAAAAGCTTTGTAAATGGTAGTTCCTAGATCTAGACTGATTACACATATTCTGGATGCTTAATGATATTCAACACATAGAGAGACACAGAATACAATTTATAAAGATGTCATTCAGGTAGGCACATGCCTGATTATATAATAGAGGTTGTGGTTTTACATCTATTAACCTCAGAAACTGTGATATCCAACAGATTGATTTTGTGCAATCCTTGATCATCTCTTCTTTAAATAAGGTTATGTTTGCTTAGCCAGATTTTCAGCTGATTGGCAGACTCTTCCATACCTGACAGTACTGAACTGTCTTTGAGACAAAGTCCCAGTTTTCTCCATAATGCATCCATATTGCTCTCTTAATTTCCCGTTGAACAGCACAGCAGATGTTCACATGAAGGCTAATGTCCACTTCAAGGAAAGGGATAACAATTTTCCAACTTTCCTTTCTGTTTGGTTTCTGGTCATATAGAATATATCATGCACGAACAGGGCTCCCTGCAGCTGGTTACCTTATGGAGAAACAAGGCCCTGAATACAGATGTCAGTTATATCCATTCAAGCCCTGGGACCTGAGAGATGAATTTGGCCCTCTATCTGTATTATCTGTGCCTTCCTTCAAAGGACAACAGCACTGGCAGGAAGTTAGTCATGTAAGGGTGCCAAATTTTGCTGTTCCAGGAATGAATGTTTCCACGCAGGAGCACATAAAAATGAAAAAAACTTTAAAAATTTCAATTAGATTTAACAGAGACAAGTGAGTGCTTGCAACAATTTATTCCTAGGGTGGTGTGAGAGACTCAAGCCAGCGGTCAGCAAGCTGACAAATCTGTCAGCTTTGCTGGGTGGCTGTCAGTCAAACCAGGTGCCCGCTGTGTGTTGTGGCGCTCCTTGTATTAACACCCTGCTGAGATAATTCTTTTTTATCCTTTTTTTTTTTTTTTGCCACCAAGAGGGTCTGCCACCACACGGCTGTTTTTCATCTTGTTAATTGAGTCATTTATTTCGTTAAAAGGTGAAACTTTATCAGGGTTTATGTGCCAAATGTGAGAAGGCATATTTAATGATACATCAAATGTTAGAAGCATGCAGGTGCCTCTGTGTATGCTCTTTAAAATGCTGAGAGGTGAGCTGGTTCTTGTAAATTAAAATCACCTGATATTAACTAAAAATAGGCATTTTGTTCCCAGGCAACAATGCAAATACACTGTACATATGTGTGCATGTGTTTGTTACTAAATATATAAAGCACATGGATATTTATATTTAATTTTCTATCAGCAGATTCATCCATATTCGAAAGCAGATAACTGGAGGGATAAACAACACAAGGACAGAATTCAAAACTATGTAAAAAAAGTCAAGAATTTCTAGGGTGGCTGCTAAAAATGTTTGAAAAATCTTTCAACCTTTCCCAATGATTTTCCTATCACAGATTCCCTATCACTCTTCCCAGGGTAATTTGTTAATTTTCATTTTCTAGGTATTTCTGAAGCAGCTGAATTGGGGGGTTTTGTACCCTTGTTAAGAAGGCTTAATTGTTTAATTAGAGTCTAGGCAAGCCTCCAATGAAATTTATGAGAATGTCTCCACTGCCATCAATGACTGCTGACTCATACCACCAGGTCTGCTTTTACAAGGGAACAAGTCTGGAGTCTTCAGAGAAACCTAAGCTCTGATAACAAACCGGATTTGGGCCCCTATCCTTCTCCTCTGACATCAAGAAATCACTGTAGGTTCATCACCAGGCAGGTGGATTTCACATGATCAGATCCATCCTTCCAGATACAAAATGAATGAAAGTGTCCAGGAAGGGGGACTACTGAGATACTGGGGAGACTGGTTTGTGCAACTACCCATTTTTATGTAGTAGTCAGACTGGTAGCTGATGCTAGTGAAAACTGTTCTGTCTTCTTCTTCATGATTTTTTCCTCTTAGCAGAGCTAGAGGAGATTAACACCACCAGCAGACTGTGCCTTTCTCTTTAAAAGAGCTGTGTCATTTGCAAAAAGAAGTGTTGATTCAGTAATTTTTTTAAAACAACCCAAATTACTTAATCCCACTACAAGCAAAAATTGCAGAAAGTCTGTCTTCGGTAGCTGGGTTTCATTCCCTTGGAATCTACAGCTGAGTGTTGCCTTCCCATTTGGGGTTGGCCACCCCTCCCCCAGTTCCTGTCCCCCTTGTGATTGCAGAGCTCCTATTAGTTTAGGAGGACTAATACCATCTGTGTCTGAAAGACATACTCCCACATGGTTTATTTAGTCAGCAGCTCCGAATTTGCCCTGCCTTCCAAGGCTGGGAGTAGGTGAGTGGATCTGAGATCAGGACGCTAAGATCAGGCTGGTGTTTCTGAACCCAACTAAATGTGTGGGTAGGTTGTGTAAGTAAGAGGTGCCTCACTTTGATTTCAGCATTAGTCACTGTGCTCATTTATTGCTTGAAAATGTTCTAGTCCAGGTGAGTAGTTCTCATTCATGCCACAGAATTAGCCTGAAAAATTTATCAGAACACTTTCTACCTCTCTCACCTAACATGCTTGTTCTTTCCTCACTTCATCCCACAGATAACAGAAAATGTATGATCATTTAGATAAATCTTCAGTTTCGTTGCAATAGCCATTAAGCATATTCACTATGAAGAAGAGTACTGTGTTATCTGCTTATGTTTCTCCAAAATAGTTGAACCACAGTTCAACATTTGAATGGCAACTTCTTTCTCAATAAACCCACTCCTGTGTGAGTTCACAGTCCTAGCTCCTCTGTGAGTGCCAAAAATAAATGTTCACTGGTTTTTAGACCCAAACAAGCTCCAGGATAATAAACCAAAGTCTAGGAATGGATGTTACAGCACCAGGACTTCTAAGAGGTGATAATTTTAAGAACAGCCAATCAATAGGTAACTTTGTTGACCTCTTTCCTACTTCTAGCAGAAAAGTTTCTAATACTGGGCCAGAGTTGTCATAACTTCAGGACCCCATGTGTTGTTTCTCTGTGGCTGATGTGGTAACAGCTCTGGTGCTCTGTGATCACCAGTCCACCTCCTGGAGAAAGCATGTCTTCAGCACTGCTTATTTTTCTTCACATGAATGTGCTGTCATCAGGTGACACTGTGGCAAAAGAAGGACTTTGGGTTACACTTGCTGCCCCATTGTCCGTTGTCTGTTTCTTCTCAACAATTGGCTTGGTGGAGACATTTATGATGGGGCCATGCTGTTGGAGATGGCTCTTGTTTCACAGTTCTGGACAATATGTAGCACCCAAATGTTGTCAAAGTTCAGATGAACAATACCAATCTTTTTAACTGTCTGTCATTACAAACGTATTTAGTTAAAAATAGTACAATCTCACACAAAGGGGACACAATAACATTTCTATTGCCTCACGACGATCAGAATTATTTTTCTATTTGTCTGGATATACTATGATAGATACAGTTAGGTCTTCTGCTTACCAAGGTTGTTTTTGTTGCATCAGAAGACAACTATAGATCAGATTATTATTGTGCTGTAGGGATAGAGAATTATTATTCTGGTCCCCCAGAATTTACAATCTAAAAATAAGACAGAAGCCATAGGAACAATAGGAATGACCATGCTAGCTGCTTAGACTAAGTTCATCTACCTCCATGTGTTGCATTAAAGTGGTTGTAGAGGTTGTTTAAGGGAAGTATAGAGGAGATAAGGCAAGCACAAAGCAGTGGATAAAGAAAACACCTTGATGAGATTGGAAAATACAATGAGACAATTTATATAATTTGGTTTGATAAGCACTGCATAGCTCATCATAGGTACATAAGGAGAAAATCTCTGCTAAATCTCTGCCTTTTGGTATCAGTAGTAATTTGCACTTATGTTGTCTTATAGTCCTGGTTGACAAGATACTTTATAAATATTAATTCTTATAGAACTGAGATATTAGGTAGATAGAGTTGAATTTTATTTACAGCTGAAGAAACCAAATCACAGAAAAAATGTGCATGAGATCAGTGACAAGGGCTGGGTCTCATTCCCACAAACCCGGGCTTTCCATAATTTCTCTCTACTTACCAGTATTTTCTATGCAGTCTCACCACTCTTTTTTAAATCTATTATCCTCTTACTTATGTGCATCAACTGGGAGTCAGTTTCTCCCCCACCATCACTCTTTCCAGTAGTCAACCCTCCCCCAAATCCTGGGACTTTCAAAGAGAAGTGTTAGTCAAACAGAGATTATTGAGCTCAGCGGAAACATGAGTAGCTAAAAGGGAGGTTGCACTGTGCAATCTAATGCTCTTTGAAACATGCTCTGAACATGTTTAAAACCTGATGTTTTTTCCTTCTATGCAGAGCAGAAACTGTTATCCAAGGGGCCATGCTTTGTCATGTTAATTTCTGAAAATTAGAGATGGTTGGGAAATTTGTTTCTGTCCTGCAACACCTTTTACGATACAAAATACTGATTTTGCTTTCACTGAAATTATTCAGCATTGAAATTTTCCTGCTGCCTCAACTCAGAAATTCTGTCTTGGTTTCATGTAATTGAAAAGCAGATGGCAAATGAAAGCAAGGTATCATTTTTTTCCCCCCAGAAGTTTGTATGTTATGTGGTCATTAATTGAAAAATTAACAATCATCCCAGAAGTAAGGACTGGAACCTTTTTTTTTTTTTTTTTCAATTTAGAGGAGTTTGTCTCTGTAAACATCTTAAAAATACACTATTAGGAAAGTATATAAACCAAAGTGTTAAACTGGGATATTTATTTTCAGAATAGAAACCCTTTAACTTATTTACTGTGTTTGCCAATTTCCAAATGAATATGACAAGGCAAAATTGGATGCAAATCTGTAGTTCATCAAGTAGTGATCAGCAGGAATAGTGTTGATTTATACCCTAGACCCTTTCTCCCAACCTTTTGCCTGTGATTAATACCCTGCTAAGGTTAGGTCGATTTCTTTTCTTCCATCCTGTCTGTATCTAGCTTACCACAGCTTACACACTGTAATAAGATAAAACCAGCTTAGGTAAGTAAAGCCATAATCTGACAAAAAGCTGGGCCTGGAGGCCTTATTCTTAGATTTGGGTCATGATCATGGTCCCACTTACTACAGGCCCATCAGGCAAAAACTAATGATTGTAAAATTGCCATTAGTTACCAGGGTGGCCTCGGGCCAGAAGATCTCAGCTAATTTTGAACTCTGCTGATAGAGTCCTGGGCTTTGTGTCTGAAGATCAGCAGTTAGCTTTCTGTTTAAGGCAAACTTCACACTGAAGCCACTGACAGAGTAGTATTAAATTATCCTTGTCATCTAATGTATAAAGCTTGGGTGATAATGAAGCATAAAGTTCAAAGGGAAACACTTGCACTAAGAAAGTGAAAAAGAACTTGTCCATTGTCCCTGCACCATTTGCCATGTTGACTAGTTATGAAGAAATGAACTTAATTTCCACTGTGAGGTCTTTTAAATATACTGCCCTAGAGACAGAGGGACATATAGCAGAACAGAGTGTTACCCTGGATCTAGTTGCTCTGCTTTGTGAGAAGAAAAGAAGTGAGATCAATGCCAGTAACTTCACATGGTCAGAAAACAAATTTGCTACTGTTTGAAAATGTAAGAGTAGTCAGAGCACACTGAAGTCAACATATATGCATTTATTTAATGGAGCTTGGGATCATATATTCTGGTGACATAACAAATCCTGTTTTCTGTATGTTAGTTATTGCAAGGAATTAGGGATGTTATCACTTCAAATTTTACTTTTACTTTAGTTCAGCTAGGCATGTGATCTCCCTAGCTCGTGTTTCCCTCATCATTATGAAATTCAGTGGTCTCCTTCAAAAGGTCTGCATTTGTACATGTTTTCACATGCAGAAATGCTCCTCCAGGCTAGTCTTCATTGCTCAGTGCCATGCTATGCAGAAAGACTCAGCTAATTTAAAATGAGTTAACTGGGTTAACCTCTGTGACCACAGCACCACTATGGCTAAATTACAACCAGTAGCATAGACTTGCTGCAAGAGCATCACACATCTGCAATAGCTGTCATCTCCTTCTGTAGGTCTTGGAAGGAAATTTGGTGTCTCAGACACCACATTAATATAACTGTGGGTAAACTGATGATCCCTTTTCTTGAGTAACATGTTCCATTGTCTTTCCTCCTCTAATTGCTCCTTCTCCTCTTCATTCTTTTTCCCTTTCTCTGTATTACAGTAATTCTTTGACATCACAGTGAGCATCCAAGGACTCAAAAATCTGTGTAAACAGACAATAAATAATTAAACAGATCTTTCCCTAAATGACAGAATAGAGGAAAAGTGCCCTCAGACAAAACTCTTGCTTTCTTTGCATCATGTAGTATTTCCTAAGAGGAAGTTCATAATGTGTTTGGTTCAGGACTTTGGTTCATCTCTCTTGATGTTTTTTTTGCAAAATTCATTATTGATCAATAAAATCCTACTGAAATTAGGCATTTGTCAAATAATGAGTTATGGATCCTTTATTATGGTTGATTAGTACCTTAACCAAAAATGTCTGTCAGTCAAGGAAATTTTAAAGCAGTATTTTTCAATGAGATGTCAAGATGCTTTCTGCTGGAGCTTTCTGAAACAATAAAGCAGAAATACAAAGGTGTTAAGTATGAATCATAAGGGTTTTCTTATTTATTTGCCCCTTAAGTAATTTTTGGTGCAATATAGCCAGGTATTGTATTTTGCTAGAAAAACATGACAGACTTTAAGAACTTTTTTCATAGTAATAGCTTATTTCTCCCTTCCACGTTTCCTTTATTCCTCTCCCCAATCTTTACCCGATGAATAAAAAACAACAAAAAGTGATATGCAAAGTGAGAAGGGAAAGACAAAGAGAAATCCCCAGTCCCCTAAAATACTAATACCAAACTAACAAAAATGCCTTTCATTTTTTTGTTTTATATTAATTCCATTTCTTTTTTGAAAAATGAAAAAAAATAAAAAGAAATAGAAAATCTTCCCTCATTTTTTTTCCCTTTTTTAAAAGGCCATTTTAATTTTTAAAAGCTCCTAACAAAATGTTTGCAGCACCTGTGTTTGCTCAGAGAATTTTAACCAGATTTATTTTATTCTGATCGTTATTCCAATTTTTGATGTAAAAGCACATTTTTGCTTGGTAGTAAGCTATATAACATCCCTCTTTCCATACAGCTATTTTTTTAAAATGTTTGGGCAGAGCACTAAACATTCCTGAAGTTCCTAGTACCCTTTCCTGTTCCACTAACGCTGGGGTAGCATCAAGTTCTTTAAAATGATCTTGGAACTGCATCTAACACATCACAGCTTCTCCATTTGCATACGCTGTAACAGAGTTTCCAATGTTTTATATTTTTTTTTCTAAGTATTTCTGTCAACTTATAAGGTAGAGATGCTACACAAATTCCTACCACTGTTCTCTGGCTTATGTGGGCAGAAAAACTGCAATTAATTGAAAGTGCTATGGGACCCACTGTGATGAGATTGTAATGACGGCTTAATGTCCCATAGTGTTTAGCTAAAATGGAATGAAGGGGTGAAAACCTGAACTGTTTGGTGCTGCCCACCCTTCCGTCTGCCTACACTCATAATGTTGCTTGCATTGTGCTCCCTGCACTGACGAGCACAGGTATGACAAACACAACATCATATCTCTCTGGAAGTACAAGTGCAAAAGCCGTTCTGTTGATCTGCTCACATACCCAACTAACATTATTTGATTAAATGTGTTCTCCTTTTAAAAGAATTTAAACAATTTCTGAAAGCTCCACAAATATCTCATGAACACCATATCAGACATTGCCTTGTTTGATTTATTGGTCTTTTATGCATTAATTTTGATCCTATTTTTAAAACCAGCATTTACATCAGTGAATCTTCACAGTTAGCAAACGATGGATTAGGTAAAACACAATGATATTAATATACTAAGTTTGTAAGGATGACAGTTACCGTTTATCTGTGGGCCTATAGTTATTCCTTATGGTAGGTTTTACACAAAGATGCATTTTTTCCAAAATACTTCAGAATTTCTGCTACATTTTATGAATTTTACATCCTGGAATCTTGTTCTTCATTAAGGCTGGTCTCATTGAACTCTGTGTGAATTGTGAGTGGATCAATGTGAGACATTCAAAGAGAGAAAGAAGCAGAGATGCAGTTTAAGTATTATAGATTTTAGCTTAAAAGTTAGCATTTTTGCATTTAATAATTTCACTTGGCTATGTATCTGCATTATATGCACACACACACAAAATGTGTATATATACAAGACAGATAGGGAAGGAGAAATATATGTGGTATAAATATTGTATATCTTTGTTTAGAAGCTACCCTCATTTAGTAGCTGCACCTTAACCATGCACCTTTACTATGCAAGCCGCAGGGGAAAGTAATTAAATTTAATAGCTGCTGCCCTCGTTTTGAAGTCACCCTCAATATAAAGCTGCACAGGGAAGTAATTAAATTTAATAGAAGCTGCGGATTCTAAACAAAGATATACGGTATAAAGTCCATATAGTTCTTGGAAAGTTAATTTCTAGCAGTAGCAGGCCTGTCACTTGAAATATTCATGGCTTTGTAATTGTTTGAATCAAATCTCCAGCTACAAAGGAACTTTCTCTGTATCTGAAATGATGGAATGATGATGATCTGCGCATGTACTAGGATATCACCATAACAAGAATAACAAGAACAACAATAATAAAAGAATGAACAACAAAATAAGATTATAAAAGAAGCCCCCCAAAAGTCACACGTTAATATTCCACTCTCATTTTCATCAATCACTGAGGCAATACCCCCTAGATCAGTGCATTAACTTGTTTATCTTTTACAATGAGGAAAAACTTCATAGCTTCATCATTCATTCCAGAGTGAGGGGAGAAAAAACAAAAGGCAGCCACCGAAATTTGCATGGTGCTCAATTATACATTAGTGAACATCACTTGGCAATCTGTTCATATCAATTTAATTGGATTTTAATACTGCCTCTGATCTTGTTTTCTAATTAACAGCAGTGCCTGGCAATAAAGCAGAACCATGCACCCAGCAACACCTTTGATCTCAACCATATGGAGCTTCTCCGTGCTCTTGAAAAAAATTTTTTTCCCTTGCCTCCAATGCAGGCCGAGAGATACTGGGGCCCCCAGATGGCCAAATACCACTCATGACTGTGACTTCATTGATTATTTTCTTTCCTGATTGATCCTGATTGAAAATAAATAAAACATGCACTTGGAACTGGATGCAAATTGGTGTCACAAGCTTTTGGTTATGTTGATGGTTTTCTCTGCTCCTGCTTTAGATGACAAGTACTTAAGTAAACATTAATTGACTCAATGGTCTGTATTTAGGAATATAACTATATCACAAGGACCTTTTGTTTCATTTGTAGTTACTGTCCTACCACCACAGGCACACTGTTTAACTGGGATTAAATGAAGTTAACCGTTCATTCTTTATCTTTCTGATGCTATCATAGGCAAAATATTTAGTCATGATTTGAGCTCAGCAGTTTGATTTACATCTGCTTTTTGATGATTTGCTCTTGACAGTTTGGGGGTTTTTTTAGCTTCTTTTTTTTTTTTTTTTTTTTTTCAGGACCCCTAGGTAAAAAGCATGCAGAACAGAGCTCTGATCTTTGCTTCCTGCACAGGTCTGGCTTCAAGTACAGTATGCTCAAACAGAGCAAATGTTGGCATGTCACATTTCATATATTCTCCAGCCAGAGCTCGTAATAGTTCTCTGAGTTGCAAGGAAACGTCTTGGTAGATTTCTTCGTTGGGTTTGAAAAGAGATATGAAAAATGTTCCAGAATGTTTGTTTATGAAGTGGACTTTTATCCTAACATTTTAAAATGCTATAAAAGATATATGTGTTACTTTGCAAGGGGGTGAGCAACTAGAGATAAAAACATTGCTGTCTTCTTGTAACTTAAGTATTACATAATGATAGGATAATGAACAATTTTGATTTCTGGCTTTTGGATAAATTAAGATAAGTCATCCTTCTCTTCCTTCTCCTTTCACTTTTTGTTCTGAACTTGCCATCTTAGCCTGTGCTTTGATTTGGATATGACCCATGAGATCAAGTCACTCCTCTCTTGAAGACAAGATTTCCAGCAAACACCCTGATGTGCTGCGGCAGAAGCAGGTGCTGCTGACTTTGCAGGTGACACCTTTCCTTTTGTGTTAAGGTGTTAAGGACATTGGCTCCAGGGCCGTTGTTTTTCATTCGAGATGCAAACCAACACCCTGACCACTTGTGTTCATTATAGAACTAACAGACCTGTTCTTGTAGCTTGTAAATCATGTGCTGTTTATACAGTGCGTGTGTATTACATGGTGCCATCTCCTTTGGTTTCAGTTAGATGCTTTTCTTTGCACAGCTCTGAGGTCTTATGCAATATTTTTTCTGTGGTAATAAGCCACTGCTACACACTGACACTGATGAAACTGCACTAAGTGATGCCTCTCCCTTCCCTGCTTTGACATCCTAAACTGAAAATTCTCAGATGCAGAAAGCATACTAATTCTCTTAATTTTGTTGAAGTACTTTACCTTTTCTGTCTCAGCTTCAAAACCTATCTGATTAAATATATTTACTTTTAAACTTTAACCATTTCATTAAATAAACTTGATCAAAAGGTGTGTGGCTTCCACTTTTGTGGAGCTATGCTGATAGGTACCAGCCCCAGCCCAGAGCCAATGAAGCCATCAACAAAACCAACTGATAGTTGAGATAAAGGCAAATAATCCTTGAAGACACCAGGTTCCCTTCTCTGCAAATCCAGATCCCAATTCTTGCTGGTTTTGGATTATATTTCATATGTGCTATTTCGCACATTTACTGCATTTCATTCAGTTTCTGCAAGTGAGAACTTCAGAGGGGAGAAATAAGCCTGCCTGCTCTGGACATAACCTTCCTTTATGATATGAATAAAAAGTAATTTGGAGCCCATGTTCCAAGATGTTGGAAGGCTCCTCCAGACTGATTGTGGTGAGCAGATCTTCAGGCAGTTAAGATGACTCTGCAGGTCGAAGTGTCTGCCCTACCGGACTGATTGCAGAAAAAGGGTTTATACACTTGTACCAAACATGATTTTTATCTGGATTTACATTTTTTTTAAATTTGCTTTCCAGAATTTCAAGCTACAAACTCTTGACTTTTATCATGTAGGATGAAAAAAAAAAGCACCAAAGGAAATAAATGACTCAAAAGAAGATAGAAGTTGCATTTTTATTCTGTTTTTGATTTGCTGATAAATTAACACAGGTTCTATGGAGTGCAGTGACATATACTGATGAAGGAGCAGAGATGATAAATGCTAGGGTTTCCTGTTGCACCCTGCAAGTAAACTGCTGCTGATTGGATGTGTTGCACCAAGATTAGTGCTGTGGTCTTTTTGAGCACTGAGACTCATAGACATTGTCAACATTAGTATGCTGAGACACCATTTTGATCTTTGTTGCTGATTTCCTTGTTCTGATAACATGCTAACTGCTGTCTTGTTTGCTTCCTGAACTGCTTGCTCCCAGTTTGGATGAAAGTTTGAAAGTTGGTTGTTTGGTGGTTTTTTAATCTTTAAGTTGTATATTTGAGTCTTATTTTTTTGACTAACCATTCCACTGCTTGCTCTTTACCTCTAGGAGTTAGAAATGGGTTCAGGTGTGTCACACCACATACTTTATTTAAAATAAAGGCTGCTTTGCTAGGATTTTAAAATGTTGAGGGACCAGGCCTTGTTTACAGAAAAAAGTTCAAGGCATTGATGTTTAACACCCACCCCACACCCCTACTATAAAGGTCTTCAAAAACAAAGTGGGTATAAATTTGTGATCATGCTTGAAAATGTGTGGCTAAGGGTTTGAAATGTGTAGCTAAGGGTATAATAGCTCATATCTCCAGCATGAAGAATTGCTCTGACCATGTTCTCAGATCCTACAGTATAGAAGAGGCTGCTCAGTGAGAATAGATGGACAGAAATGTCATGCAGAAACATTTTCTCCCCTCTTTTTATTTTCTTTCTTTCTTAAAGAAAGGTAGAAGTAGGGATGTGCATGCAAATGATTATTCTCAAAGATGAACTGTGAGAAATGTGGATTCCTAGACATAAGAGGAGTAGGGCTAGGGATGGCTGGGGGCTGCAGCTGCCCAGCACTGCACCCTGATGCTGAGTTTGTGAGCAGGCAGCTCACATCAAGAGGACTCCTGCTATCCAGAAATGGACAGGAGATCATCCGGACCACCAGTGAGATTTCTCCACGTGCATGGAATGTAATCAGGAGGTGAGTGTAAGTAGGATACTGGCTATTTACATACTCATGTCTTCAGGAGGACACCAACTCCAAGCTATTGGTGGGACTGTTTCATTATAGCTCATTATTCAGGTTTCCAAAGCTGACTCTTCTCCCCAAGTAAATGTGCATGTGTTTTCCAAACTACACTTGTCTGGAAACGTTGCTTATGCTAAGTGCACAGAATAAGTAATTTGGTTTCTCCGTGTCTCTCGGTCTGTGTTCTTGTGTGTATCAGATACCTTTTTTAAACAGGATTGCTAGAAAATGAACATAAGTTTTTTTGGGGGTATAAACCAATACTTGGTAGGATTATCACAGTTGCACTGGATAGCAGGAGGCGGTTAGTCAGCTACTTTATTGACTTTTAGTGATGTTACTCCTTGTTATATTTAGTATTAGACACATCTGAGTAGTGTCTCCATTTACACATGCTTTGTCATATAGGATGGCAAGGATAAGCTGCATAACTGAGTGTCCCAGCACTAGAAACAATCTACATCCAATCTTTTTCCATTCTCAAAATATACACATACTGGTTATTTGTATTCAGGCCAAAATGATGAATTTGCACAGCAATCACTGCTGACTACTAATATTTGATACATTTCTTTGTAGTTGTTTTAATTTTTAAATACTGTTTCCTACATTTATTCTGAACAACGGATTCTTAAAGCATACAGAGTTTTGTGACGTTTCATTATACTGTATGCATTTTACTTTGCCCTTTTCTTTTTGTTTGGGGTAAATGTAATGATTCACTCATTATTATTTCACCCATTCATTTAATATACTCTATTGTTCAGGGGAAAAAATACTGAATTATGGGTGGTTTCTTCCCTGAAGTATTTTTCCCCTCTTGGATTATACATTTAAAGGCTTCCCCAGCAGTGAAACTTAAACATAGATGCAGATGAAGACGTGGTATCCTGTGAATGTATCATTGTGAAATTGGCTATATTCTCCTTCAAGGACCTGTCATCACACTAATGCCAGTCATAAAGAACAGCAGCTCTGGCAGCTGGCAATAAGCATATGGGTTATTTTCTGCATTTGTGCCTTATTTTGCTGATCTTGGTTACGGTTCACGGGTAACACTGAGTTTTCAATGTCTTCTTCTTGCCTATTGATAATCAGGGAAGACTCTTGCTGTATCTACAAAATTAAAAGAAAATGAGCATATTCAGAAGTGTACTGCTCTATCTCCTCACCTTTAAACTTACGAAATAAGGGGACACTCAAGGCTATGTAAAAGAATGAATTGTTAAATGCTGTTGATTCTGCTACCTTATGAAGGGTATCTGTATGGTGAGTTACAGCCTTATCTGATAAAAAGGCACAGTTAAGCTATCTGTAACAACAGACAGACATACCAAATCAGTGCAATGGCTTTGATAATCTGTGCTCAGCTTCTTACAGCCCTGAAATATAATTGCTTTCAATCTGTTTGCCTTGACTGAGACTTTTAGGCTAGTACTTTAGATTTCCATCCGTGGTGGTGAACTGTCCCACCTTCCTGCTGTTGTCCTCCGTTTGTGATCAGCAGGTTTTCTGGGCCTGACAGGCTCCCATGTGCCGTTGCAATTTCCCCTCCTCCCCTCATTTTTTATTTAAACTGACACAACTTCATCAGAATACTACCTTCATAAGCCAGTAAACATATTTTTGATGAAGCTGTGCTGAATTTTCTCTCTCCTTCCAGCCAGTGTATGCTGGCTTTGATATTTCAGAGATGATTTTGTTCTCACTTCTATGTGAAGGAGACTACAACATGGGTAAGAGATTCTCAAAGAAACTTTCACTACAAGATTTGAACTGGGCTGGTTTATCTAATACTTTGTAGCCAGTGGAAAATAACACTGTGCTCCAAGTAGGTCTGGGATGGCGTGGGCAGCTTCTGCAGAGACAGCTGAGAAGGCTCCTTGTATGGCAAACAGAGAATGAACCTCTTCCACCTGGCGGTGTCGTCTTCTTTCCAGGGCATGATGCTACTAGTCAGGCTTTGTAATACAGGTGTGTAGGATGACACACATACCCTGAAGACAGGATTCATGTTCTTCTACGACTAGAAGTAAGTCTATTGGGTTTTTTTTGGCTTTGGCTTATGATTTATTTCATTTCTTCTGTTTAGCAACAGTGCCCTTTGCCAGTGGGAAAGAATCATCATTCTGCAACATTTCTTCCAGCCAGGAAACATACAGCTGAGCACACAGGGCTTCTCCAAGCTGGCATGCTTTGTTATCTTGTTCTTCTTCCTCCACTTTCCTTTCATCCCCAAGGGAAACAAAGCACTCCATCTGTGTCTGCAAACCCCTTGGACTTTCAGGTGTTTCCTCAGGGGAATTATTTTTCAGCTTAATGCAGTAAAACCCTGGACACTCTATTGGTTCCCCCCCCCATGCTCTTTTCCCCACTAGGCATGCTCTTCTGGAGAGGGAAGTGATTGCCTTAATATCTTGGGTTGCCTTTCCTAAAAGGGTAACCAGTTCCCTCACTATCAGCTGTTGGGTGTGAGAGAGGACTCAGACAGAAGAGCACAGATTTTTCCATTTCCCCCTTCCCTCTCTGCTCAGAGATTGGACAGCTTGTCTTAGTTTGTCTTGTTACTTCCTTACTGGCACCTTTTTTCTTACTGACAGAGCAAGCCAAACATGACTCATTAGGTTGACCAGGCAAAAAAAAAATCTTTTGTGGCTGTCATACCAGTGTGACTCCACAAAGGGAGTATCTAGAATGTATCTATTACATATCTATTATATATTCCATGTATCTTGTATCTACTATCATGTTTCCTTACTTAACTCCCAAGTCTTCCAGCAGTTCTTCATGTTCTCAGCATAAACATGTACTGGAGTAACACTGAGAGTTGATGAGTTGATTTGGGTGTTGTGTATACAGTGAAATTGAAGCTACCCTACCTGTATAATTCTTCCATGTTTCCCCTGTTTTATAAAGAGTAAAGTCAATGTGAGCATCTCTTAACTTAAAATATGGTTAGATAATATTTAGCTTGCTCTGCTGACAATGAAAGCTGGGTCAAAATCTGATTTGAGTGTTCAGATGTACGTTCTCGAAAGGTGGGAAACAAAAAAATAAGAATAAAAGCATGTGCTAAAATGGTATGTCTATAGGGAGTGAAAGTTTTTTTTTTTTAAAAAATTGGGTTACACTTATAAGAGAGTGGCTGCGGTTATGCTATAATTAGAATGTAATTACATTGTCTTTATAATTCTGGTTACTTGTAATTAACATGAATGCATATGAGGAAGTAAACTACATATCTGAATTGCTTATTAGTACCCTATTAGGACTGGAGCCTACAAACATATATGGAAGTTTACTCACCAAATATTTTCATTGGCTGTCACTGAATGACTCATGTGACTAAAGCTGTGAATGGGTGTTAGTAGGCAGTAACCCTTAGATCCTAACTAAAATTAACATGAAGTTAACTGCACTAACTACTGTGGATTTACCTGCTGCATTTACCCTGAAGTTATACTTTTTTTTTTTTTTTTTTTTTTTTGTGGTAGGTATGTAAAGAATTAGTTCTGTTACAGACTTAATGCTCCAGCTATATGGAAAATAATCACCACAATGCAGATGCAGTAGAATCTCAGCCAGTTCAAACTATGTCATAGAGTGGAGCAGGCACCTTTTGGATACACTTGTTTGTAACTGAAATTTGGCCCAGGACTTCATAGTTCCAGAAACTAACTATTTTAAAAATAGCTACTAGCAATAGCAAGAGCCAGGAGTTCTCCATACAAGGCAAGATGCAGCATTTTCAACCTTTCTATAAGAAGTGGTAGGTAGCAGGGCCCCTTTCTATCCTGACATTCCTAAAGGGAGTATAAGTAGATGAGCATATTTGTAATAAGATGCCTTGCACAGATAGCTGGAGTCTTTAAAGAGTTTAGGAGGGAAAAGAAATGTTATTCTCTAAAAACAAGGCTACTTTTTTCCTTCTCTTTAACATCTTAACTCTTCTTGTACAGAGAAAGCATGACGCATGGAGAAAGAGGCATTGCGTATAAGGATGTATCTATCATCTGAGTTCAAAAAATTCAAGTCTAAATGGTATCCATTTTCAGCATTTCTGCTCATTGCCAATATATATAACTTCATAATGAATGAATATCAGAAATAGGTTTCTATAGATTAGATGCATGATAGACTGCAGTGCTTCTGAAAGTCTATTGTGGCAATGAGCATTGAACTAAGGACAATTTACATGATCAACCGTTATAATCGATCCAGTCTGTATTTTAGATAGTCCCTAAATACATATCAATATGACAAATGGCAAAGGCTATACTGTACAGGACAATAAGTTGTGCTTCAAGAGGATCATAAATACTTATTGACATATAGACTGCTCAAAATGAACCTTGATTTAATTAAGTAGAAATGGGATTTTGGAGTCTGTTAAAAAATATTGCATTATTCTAATTCGAGATCCCATTAGGTTACTTAAAGTTACTCTGTAGGCAGAAAAGGCTTCCTAATGAGTAAAATCCTGTCACACATATGGTCAGTACTGTGGTTATGTATGGGGAATGGTCAGGCAGAAGGGAATCTAAAGGAAGCCTTCACGCTAATTTCTTTCCCGCAACATGAGGATTTATCGGCTGTGGGGATATTTGTGTCTCTGTTTCCCCCATGGAAAGGTGTTGAGAGTGGAGGTCATCAGTAACACAGAAGCACTGTATGAAACTTTCTGGTGTAAATAAAAGATCCTGTCACCCTAGGAGGCTCCTGAGTTTTGCCTCCCATTGATCTCAGGGGAATTCCCTTTTTATTTCAAGGGGAGGGGGGCATTATGAACATATTTACACCAGTCCTCTCTGGGGGACTGAGCAGAGGAATGGAGATTTTGGCACTGGCTGTACACACTAGATCAGGTTGTAGTAGATGTCATGATGCTTTGTTAGTGCTATTTTTATCTCTAAGAATTTATCACACAGGTGTTATGCTGCCAGAAGATACAGATTGCTGATATTGATTTCAATTAGTGTTATCTGTTATCACTGAAATAGACATTTTTCACTGGCTATGGTGGGAACTTCTTGGGTTCAATGGGAGGTATTCAGACACTTGAATCCACATATATGTCAGCTTTTCAGATGCCTTGGGTATCTAAGACATCTTCATGGGACTAGCAGGCCCTTCAGGAGCCCTTTTCCTTCTGGAGTGGCAGCTGGAAGCCAGCAGGGAAACTGTGAGCTATTTTAGCTCTATTTAGGCACCAGTCTTTGGCAACTGAATCTCATCTCACATTGTGGGTCCTCCTAATGCTGTCCATGGCCTTGAGGGTGTAGAAGGAATCTTCAAAGTGACTCCTGAAATATTTTTTACAGTGAAGGAGCAGCTGACTAACCTTCCTTTCCAGCAGTTGCTCAGCAATTACAGTCAGTGCTGTTCATTCCTTTGCACTGAAAGAGCCAAAGAGCTTCCTGCAAGGTAGCAAGCAATTCTATGACTATCACAAACATTTGTCTCTTCATGGAAAGGAGAAGGTTGCAGTCAAGGTTTACACAAAGACAGGTGAACTTTAAGGAAGTATGAAATTTAAGGATCTAATTTTGTATTGAGCCATCATCACTTTCACAACTACAAAGGAAACATCAAGTGGAGGGTGAATGAGTCCCTATGAGTATGGTAGCATTTGTCTCCACTATGAACAGGTGCAGAGCAAGACAGAAACAGTCCCAAAGTCTAAATTTTTAGGTTACTTGATTTGCCACTGTTCTAATTCCTTAATGCAAGTCATGTTTTGTCTGCTGAAAGAAACTCTTAGGTTTAAATGTGCATTTCAAATTCAAAATGTTTGGTTTTTTAAAGTCAGAAAACAAAGAGTATTTGTAGATAATATTTTTCGTTTGTTTAAGTTCTCCACCATAACTGAATAGACAGGATACTTTACCTTCCTTTCCTTAAACCCTTGGGTTTTAACATGCAGTTCTTCCTGCAAAGAGTTAATTGAAGCAAATAAAGTTCTTAAATTGTTAATAATCCTCCCAATTTGATCTTGTTCTTTTTCCCCCTCAAGCAGTAAGAGGATAAGTGCGAGTGATAGCCAGATTTATAAATTATTTCTTGTGAGCTGAATGCTTTAAAAAGGAATATAAAAATCTGCTATGTGTCAGGCGATCCATGGAGGCATTAGCAAGCGTGGCTGATTCTCAGTCCCCTGAAAGCAGGAGTGATAATTTGTAAATCTAGGAACTGTACGTGGAGAATGGTAATTTGTCATTAGTAAGATTAACATGATCAAGGGAATAGAATAGATTATTTACATATAAAATACAGACGATCATTGATGCAGCAGTGATGAATAAATAAATTTTGATAAAACTAAGACAATATTTTTGGGAATCAATACAAGAGTTTTAGCTGTCATATAACACTACAGCTTATGTTTTATGTTGTATAAAAAGTATTGCCTATTTGAGAATGGTTATATGGATGGATTTTTTTGTCCTGGGCTTCTTTGTTTAATCTACCTGTAGAGCAGTCCTTCTGAAACCCTACATTTAGCCACAAATTATTTTTGTTAGTTCCTTTAGAATGAAATACCACTTAAAATGTAGAATATCTGAGCACTCACATACTATTTAAAGGAACATGACATTTTTATTATCGCAGTTTCATATTCTGGTTAAATTTTTTTTTGTTCAAATAAATTTGCCTTCTTGCAGAGAGAAACAAATAATTTAATAAATTTTGATCATGTTTTCAATGATGACTGAATTACAGCTGCTGACATGGTTCATTTGCTTACACAAACTGTTCTTGTGCTCACACTGTTGCTCAAAAATTCAACATTTTCAGGTGAAAAAACCTGCATGAAGATAGGAAGCCATTAACCTGACCACTAAGCAATGCGGAATGAAATAATTGGCAAGTTAACTCTGATTTTCAAAGATACTATTTGCAATAAATTGTAGCTACCTATAATAAGCGATTATTTTTTTTTTTTTCTATTTTCTGAAAGCTTCATCATAGTGTTTAAAGAATTTAAAACAAATTACTTAAGGAATATTACTCAAAGCAAGTGCTATGCAAGGCAGTAAGTGACTTTTGTGGGTGACTGAGCACTGAAGCAAAGCTATGAGGTTTGCTAACATCGACACTGTTTGTTTGCAGGAAGATTCCTTTGCCACAAATGTTCTCAACAAAACCAGTTCTTCATCTTGCTGTTGTGAATATGTGCAATGCTACACATGTGTAGACTCAGGATGTTCTGTGGGAATGCTCATGTGCATAAAATTACTTGTGTGGCTGCATGTCCAAGGCTCAGGGCATTGGAGAGATTTAATCATTAAAAGGTGAAATAGAGGCATTTTTGTTATACTTTGTTACACTGTGAAAAATCACAAGTCAGTCTTAGTTACAGGATTATTCTTCTCACAGAACAGCATATTCAAGAAAATAAAACAAACCAGAAGACAACACTGTTTTGTAGCAATATAAGCTTTGAATGTTCTCTGCCGTAGGTTGCTCAGACTTCCATTGACATCACAAGGGGGCTGTGTTTAGGTGAATAATTTTTCTGGCAAGGGCAAACAAATGAATAAATGCTCAAGGGAGAGCTAATCTAAAAGAAGAGGAAGCCAGAAGTCCAGGACTCATATATATAAGGTTGCTATGACTTTACACACAACCGCAGTATTTCACTCAGTTCCATGTTTTGCTTGTAATCAGTACAACTGATTCACAAATGCATTAGCCTGCAATAAGCATCCATTTGCTAACCAAACTGTTAGCCACAGAAGGCTCAAAATGGGTCCTTTTGCACTAATGTGTAGAAATAAATTAAAAGGAAATGGATGGATGGATGCATGCATGCATGCACAGGAAGACATAAATAATATGGACTGTCTGACAACCACCCCATAGAACAGAGCTTAGTAAAGTATGAAAGAAAGAGGTAATTTTCTATTATCAGCTTTCACTACTGGAGGCTTGACCATATGGAGATTTCTCCTATCCTGCTCCAAAATGGACCTTAAAGTTTACAGTGGCCAGACTGACAACTCCATAGAGACTGCAGATAATTCCTGAACATCAGATTTATGATTTAAAATAATTGTGGATTATAAAGACTGCATATTTCCTTAATACGAAACAATGAATGAATTAATGCTCTTATTGTTTCCTCCCCATCTTTAAATCTGAATGAAGGCTGGAATTTTCAGAGAAAGCTAAGGTTGTGTGAAAGATGTATGCTTGACATCTGAGGTCAGTCTTTGTTGCTCCTAAACTAAGGCATTTATCCAGGGACAGAATTTAGAAGCACCGTTACCCCAAACTGACCATATAATCCAAATGAAAATGGGACCTCTCCATGAATTGTGTAAGGGAGCATAGGACAATTGTTTGCACAAATTACATACCTAGTAGAGCGGCCTAATATTACTTGGACTAGATTTGGGGTTTAAGTGTCTTTGAAATGCCTGAGCATGGTTTTCATCCTGAAATGAACTTCCTATAAAATACTTGATGAGAAATATTGTGATCTAACAGAGATAAGAGTCTGTGCTAACCCTTCAAATTAAGTATCTCAAATTACTTTCCCAAACTAAAGAGTTCGATTTAATAGGATATTTATTGTGTGTTAATTAAGGATTATTAAAATATTTTAGAGGAAGTTTAATAACTGTATAAGAATGATGTGGATAAACACAAAAGATACATATATTCTGCTTTCTTGTTAAATTAGTAAATATTGGTAATAATTTAATACATCCTTCAGAGCTTCACTTTATATTGAGCTTGCATAATGAGAAACAAAGGTGTTAAAATAGCGCAATTTTCACTTTAGCCCAGTCTCATTACTCAAAATTCTGTCATAATGGATGACAACTGGTCATGCCCTCTTAACTAGAGTAAAAATTTCACCATAAAAATTACAGGTAAAACAAAAGAAAAATGCTTATTTCAAATATGACTTTTGGGCATTAAATCTCTAGACAAGAAAATTGATGGCAGCAACTGTATTGTGAGTAACTCCATAGACTGTTGTAGGCAAACATTTTCATGAATCACTGAAAATACAGTTTTAAAATATGTGATTTTTCATATATTAGTAAAAATTCCTATAAAACACTTCTAAATCAGATTGGCAATGGTTTTGTAGCTGATGGTTAAAATATATACTTGATATTATTGGAGTGGTGATTTTTAGCTGTCTTGACCTGAACTTTTTGGAACTGCAGGTCAGGAAGAGTTTTGGGGGTTCAACTTTCATCTGAATAAGGAATGGACAATTGTTTCAAATCTAGAAAAATATTCAGTAACAATACTCCATTTCCTCAGTGTCTATTAGCTGTGATGTAGAGAAAGAGCGAGCCTCTCAGCACCAAGGAGCATACACTATAAACGTATTCTGCAAAGGTGCACTAATATACCATATGTTTTAGAAAACCGAGCCTCAGGCTCTAGTAAATCTTGTGGTGAGGACCAACTGTAGTGCTCTGCATCCTTGGGAGAGGTAACTTTCTGCAGCAATGCACATCCATACCCTTCCCTTTGCTGTGCGTCCAGGATTCCTGACTTTTCCTGTAGTCACCTGCGCTAGGACCCCATAGATTATCCTCACTGCACAGTTCTGCAGACATGGACTTCTGCGAGTCCCAACAACTCTGCAGGAAGTGAATTTGGCTCACAGAGGATTGTATGAAACTTTTCTCTGGCTTCAGAGGAAGATGGAATTTTGCTTTCTGTTTTGTATTTAAACAGACACAAAATCTCAAATTGAGACACCATCGGAACTACTGAGTTCCACCCGGCTCATGTCAAATCTATGTAATACTCCAAGTTTTATATGGTTTAAGAAAAAACCTATAAATAGAATCAGAATAACTTGAAAGGCTGAACTTTAGGACAAACTGGAGCTGAGCTGCGAGCTTCTGTGAAACACAAAACCAAGCAGATTTTGCCTGGCTTCTTTTGAGATTCATGAATTTTGAAAAGATCCATAGTATTGCCAGTTTTTATCATTTTATCATGAAACTTGCCCTAACTGGTGTTTTCATTAAAGCCTGCATTCTTGAAATGAAGTGACCATATGAGAATCTCATCTTTCATTTAAAAGAGAGCAGAAGTTTCCAGTCCCTGTGGTTGTGGCAAAAAGCTTGAACATATGCCCCAGTACACCAACAGTTCAAAACCAAAGGTGATTCTAGAGACTCCAGTGTGCACCTTATTATTTTAAATTCATAATTTTAGGGTCTTAGCTAAGAGTTTTTGAGCATGAAATCTAGCCCACCATCTGTAATTCTACATTCTTGCCAGAGGACATTAAGTTTTTTCCCCTCTTATTGTTATGGTGCTTCAGAAGACAACTTCAAAGCAAAACACTAGATTTGGGTATCGGCATGCCTGGCTTCAGATCTGACGGTTGTGGCAATGTGTCTCTGCTGAAACCCTGCATCCCTGTGTACCTGAGTTTTGTGTAACCAGTGAGACAAAATCCAGAGAAATATTTAAGTCTTCTAACTCAGGCCCATATTCAATAAGCTAATTCCTTCCAACCCCCAAGTTTATTTTAACAGCACTGTTTTCCTTTGAAGGCTATAGGTAATTCACTCCTCTTTAACAATGTACAGATGGTTTCTGGAAAAACCCCTTTGTTCCTTCAAATAAATAACACAAATAGGCTTATTTATTATGCCTATGTAGGGCACTGTGTTGTGCTTTTCGTTTATTGGCTGATTGTGCCACTTGTTTTGGCTTGTGCCCCCTCTGGAAGTGTTAAAGACTTTTTCTTGCTCATGCTCAGAGAAAGAGTTTGTTTGATGGCAAAGCCAGGGAATTTCCTTGGTATCAAAGAGTCTTACAGTTTTACATTAAATACATTTCATGGACCAAAAATCCACCTAAATGGACCACACATCTTTCCTGAATTTTGCTCAAAGACATTGTAACTGCTTCTGAAAATCCAGCCTCATAGTAAATGTTTAGGTCAACAAAAATGATAGTCACCAATACAGAGTATTTTGGTATGCCACTAGCAGAAAAAATTGTACTCATGTTTTCATGTTATTTAATTTAGGATAATTGATAATGCTGATAGTTGAAAATTAGCTGCCTTTTCTGAATTAAACTGAATCAGTTATCAGAAAGGCTCACAGAACTAAAGGCCCAGTAATTTGACGTTTTGTTGTACAATGGCAGTCCATCTTATTTAGAAACTGTAAAGCTATAATAGTGTTATGGAACAAGATCCCCTTATGCTAACAAAGATGACAAAGTTATTGTTTCAGGAAGAGTGCAAAGTACATAGTGTTTGCTAAGGTTAATAGCAACCCTTCTTAATTTCATATAGTATAAAAGTTTATATTTTCTGGAGGCTTATTTTACGAAGGCAATATAGATAATTAATCTGCAGCTCAGATGTAAAAATATTAGGTGTATTAGCCATGTAGTAATGACACTGCAAATTTAAACATTGTCTAGTAAGAGTACTCTTTGGTAACAATCACATGAAACTGATCCTTCAATTGGCAACCAGTTTGTGGAGGAACACCTCAAAGCCTAGCATATAAAAAACCTTACAAATCTAAAAATCAGTAAATTGAAGCTTCTTGAAATAAAAGATAATTTATCTTTCCATTATTCCTGCTATATGACTGTATCTAGAAATAGTTGGGCAGCCTAGCTGGAAATACGGAATTCAAATTACTTGGGTTTATAAACAGTGACTTAGAGGGCAGCGATATACATTAATTTTCAGAGGTGCATTTCAAGTTCCATTAGTTTCAGTGAGAAATGTAGATAATCTGCAGTTTGGAAAATCAGGTCAATACAGTCTACTAAAGACTAATTTGCACATAACACCTCTTTCTGTACTCAGAAGTTTCACAGTACCACAAGTCCTTCATCAGAAACGGCAAGAGTGATCTTTCCTGTGAGTATTTACTTTCTTTCTATTTAATGCCTCTGGAAAAACCCCAGGACGTTAAAACATACAAAGAAATAAATGTCTATGTGGTATACATAGTTAAAATTGATCTCTTACTCTATCTCCATAAATCAGACCTAAAGAGTAATGAAAGAAAGATTGTGCAAATGATTAAATTACAAATCTTTTCATAGTCAAATATTTAATCATGAAGTGTGATATAGTTTTAAATGTAAACAAATCATGTTAGGGTTATTTGGTATATGCTTTAGGTAATATTCCTGTATTATTTTCCCTCCAGAATACAGGATATGAGGTTGAAATACTGTATCATGTGCAGATTAAAGACAAATTACATATAGATGAGGTTACATTTAATTACCTGGAATAGCTTTGTATGTTGAGTGAAAAACACAGTTTTCATCAACACCATATTAATTATTGTTGCTGAAAGCTGTAATTGACTACTGTGTTTTTCGGCTCATGAGTCAATGGTGACTAAGTGTTTACTTTACTGCTCCTAATTGCCTGAAATGCAGCACTTGTTTTTTCCCTGGAAAATCTGTGGTCTAAGTTTTGCTCTTGTTTTCATGCCTATAACCCCCAATGATTTACATGTATAGCTGAAAGCATAGTTTGGCTTCAGATTTCCTGGCAAAAACTGGTATGTTAGGAGTACTAACTTAGCATCTAATGTGGAGAAAAAAGAAATGCTGTGTCAATACTATCCCACTCCTGGCTCTACTCTTCCATATGGGGCCTATAGGAAGCCTGAACTTGTGTTTAGATCAGGGTGCCTACAGACCTCATTTGACCTTGTGTCAGCTGAATTCAAGATCCCTGTGGTAAAGACACTAGATAGATCATCTCATTTGTATCAACCATGTAAGGGAATATGGTATACATGAAGATGACTGGGACTACCATCAGAATTTACTGCCACAGAAATAGTTTTGGAGACAAGGAAACAGTGGAAAAGGACGGGAGGTGGAACCGGATGCTACAACCCACAAAGATTAGACTCTTCTCCACCTTTACAAGTGACAGGAGTAACATCCTCTCACAAGACCAAGCAGAGGCAATGTGGTTCCCAGGAGGTGCACAGCAGTAGGAAGTGTTTCTGCTACAGGAAATTTGAGAAATTGCATGGTGGAATCACCAGCCTTGAACTTGCGTGATATCTCCATTCAGAGACAAGCTTCATCATGTGGAGGTGATAAAAAATGTTGCAGGAGATGAGCAGAAAATAAGAGGAAAGAAGTGGCCAAGCCACTCTGGGAACTCAAAATGGGGAATCTTCTGAATGTTACGAAATCTTTCAATGCTGCCATCGGTTGAGTTATATGGACTAAGAGGCTCCTAAAGCATAAGGCCTGGGCCAGATGAGCACTGTGCATGTATTTCCACTATTTCCTTTGCATTGACTACCAATCTGTTGAAAATGGCATGCGTTCCCAAGAGAAGCCAACCTGTCCATTGCTAACAAGGTGGTTCAGACATAGTTTTCATATCCATACTTGTAAACATAAAGTAGAAAAGATGTAGGGGACTGCACAAAAAGTTTTGTGCTGTCTAAGTAACTACTGCAGTGCTGACCCACAATGACAAAGATGTGAGTAAATCAGACAACTCATGTTTAAAGAAAGCAAACAGGTTAAATGAAATGAGATGTCAGTAAACACTGTGCTTTTAACAAATGTATGTATTTGCCGTAAACAAAAATAATTAAAATATTTTGCTGTATATACGTTTAAAATTTGTTAGGTGATTTTAGCAGTGATTTTTACATGTCAGAATACATTTTCAGTAATGACTGCTTTCCTTAGTCTTGCAAATTTAAAACCTCTGGCATAAAATTTCATTCATATTATCAAGTTCTCATTCTTTCACCTCACTATTTTTAAAATGTCTTGTATCATCAAGGTTTTTCTCCCACTAATGGCAATGATCTGTTTTTTTCTTGGATTTGTGTACAGCCACTGTGTTAATTTTCTGTTGCAGGAACCAGTCTGTGTTCAGATGCAGATTTTGTTCTTTCTTCATATCTCAAGACATGCTCATAATGGTCATTACTGTCCTTTTGAAATGTCTTTCTTTGCTTTTGTGGCTCTATATTTTGACAATTATTCCACAGTAAAATAAAAGACAGCATCTTTCTTTAGTGGTGAATTTATGATACACCTGTGCAGTTCCACCTTCGAGTTGAAATGCAATGTCGACAAAGCTCATCTGTCTGTATATGAATTGTTCATGAGGCTACTTTTTATTGGACACTCTAATACAGGAGAGATGGGTATATGTGGAGATGTGGTTGTCCAAAATATGATCTCTTTTCTCTCACATGTGTACATATAGAGACACATACATGGAGGTTTCTTCTTGTTGTCACCTCCAGATGGTGAACGCTTATCTACTGATTTTCAGTACTTGCAGAACTTTCCTTATTAATATATTTGATTAGCCTGCAAAAAACGGATACACGTAAGTGTATTTCAAGCTATATAGTTGCTGCCATCATGTGCACGTACACACACATGCATGCACCTTTGTCTATATTGGATCTTCAGATTTTTAAAAATCTACACTAAAGGAGAAGAGTAGTTTCTAAAGAATATCATCACAGGAAAAAACATAGGCAAGAACTCAAACCAAAAGCAGAAGCCTGTGTGAAGAATACATATGTTCTGGTGTTTAGGTGTCAAAACGTTCCCTGAGTTTTGATGAAATATGTAGGAAATAGATCTCAAAATACCGGAGGGACGTAATTGTCAGTTTTCTTAGATTTAATTTTCTTTCTCTAGATGGCTCAATAGAAATTCAGATGCTTGCCTATGAACATCCATAGTTTGAAACAAGGCTCTTTTTTTAGAGAGTAGATCTTCTATTAGATCAAGATTCTTAAATGAATCACCATGATGTGACTCTTCATCATTTCACAATGAGATCTGCTGGCCTTCTCACCTTCCTTCAAGTCTGTTAGAATGGCAATATATGGCTTACCACATGAAAGATGCATTCTCTGCCAAGTAAATTAAATTCTTATAATAAGAGGCAGAGTGGTCCAGTGGTCGAAAAGTAGGGCTGGCAGCCAGCAACTCCTAAATTTTAATCCCAGTGCAACTTATTGAATGACTTCAGGCAAGTTACTTAACCTCCTAGTTTCCACCTCATAAAATTGTGATAATAAAAGTGTTTTTCCGAAGAGCAATTAGTTATTGCTTGTTCTCTACTCTGAAGAAAAAAATGCAAAGCACCATGGAGGTGCTAAGCCTTATTAATTCTTAAATTCTAATCATATCAAGAACTCATCATGATTACCACAGTTAAGTAAACTGGTAAGATTATAAAAAGTATACAACCATCCAACACTTTTGATTAACAGAATCTGTAAGGGACCTGTTGTTCATGTTGACCCAAGAGTGATGTGCACAGGCTGAAAAGTCAGCCTGTGGCTCCCCATGGCATTTGCCACCATCTCACAACTCCAGCTGTGCTCTCATCCCCTTGCATGCAGGTTGTTAGGCTGCAGTGAGAGTGTTTTGAGAGTCAAAGGGTGCTGCTGGGAGTCAAAAGTCCAGATGGCACTGAAGTGTGAAGCTGCTGTTTAGATCTCATATTTTGTTTAGGTTGGATGAGTGTCTGAGGAGGATGAAAAGCAAAAGTTATTCCTTCCAAGGCTCCAAATGCAACTGATGCCCACTTAAGTAGTTCCAGATCTGCTTTGTATAGACAGAAACATAGGAGTAATTTCAGTGTTTTGAGAGAAATATCCACTTCTTCCCAAGCCTCCTCTCTGTTGGAGACCAGCCATCACAAACATGGAGGTCATGCAGATCTGAAGATCCGTAATTTATGGAAGAGGGTGGAATACCAGGCAGATCAAACGTCTGGTGGGGTTGGCTGTTGTCAAGCGCTCAAACGTTTAACTGATTGCACTTGTCAAAGAGCTGTAGGATAGATCTGAGGGGAGAGTTTGGCCCTTAGTGTTGCTGGTTTTCATCCCGTAATTTCAAGAGTGTTTTTTGTGCCTTGTTTACTGCAGAATGTGATTAGATTTTAATTTAACAGGCACGGAATGCATCTTTCATGTGGCAAGTCAGAAGGGCCTCGGAGCTTTATAGTGGGGATGGGGGGATGGGGCTGGCGCTTGTTGTGAAGTGGTGGAGAGTCCTGCTATATTGCTCATCTTACGATGCTGTTTATAAATAGGTCCCGCTAGTCTGGGGCATAATGATTTCAATCATTCGTGCTGTATAAATAAACAGGGCATTGTGAGCTTACTTGTTCAGGAATTGTCCCTGGCTTTAGTTTTGGCCACAGGCTCCCAGAGGCCTGCAACCAATCTAAGCCAGAGGATTTAAAGAAACAGTCCGTCTCCAATCTGAAGCCACTGGGGGAGAAGGGAGGGCCAGTGGGTCTGGAGGGGGAAGCAGGAGAGGCGGGAAGGGGGATCTTCCATGGGGTCTTGCTTTCCCTGGCGCTGGAGAAGGGGAGTCTGAGAGACCCTCTGGCTGGCTTGTCATGAGTGCGAGGCTGGCCTAGGCTGATGGGATGCAAAATGGCTTCTTCATGGTTTGGTGGGGCACGGGCAGTCTGCAGGTAAGGGAACTGCTCCCACCTGATGTGGTGTGAGGTGCAGAGGTGAGCAAAGACCGCCACATGGTCTGTCTGGGAGGCATTAAGTGTGCAAACCAAGGGGTAGACTGAAAAGGGCAATGCTGTCTTGACTGGTGCTGATTTACTGCACTTGTTTTCCCTGTGCTGCATTTCCTTCCATGGGTCCCTCCACGGTCAAGGTCCCCTCTCAGGCCTTGGACCTTGCAGCCTGCCCCGAGGGTAACCAATGTTTTGGTTGCTTCTTGCTTTGGCCCTGTGGATTTCCATTAGCAGTAAGGCTTGACTTAGGAAACCATTTTCAAAAATTAGAGACTTCCTTGATGATGGTAAATATGCTGCAGCTTTCTGCTATGATTGACAATGTGCTTTTATTTTCTTACACAGCACTAAAGATGTGCAATTCACTTAGTAACCCTGTCAACAGATCCTGCCACTCCTGTGTAAGCACTGCATATAGGGGGAGAAGCTGGGATTTTCCCATGTTCAGAGCCAGTTAAGAGGACAGAGACATGAAGTTCTCCTAAATTTTTCAGTTCTCTCCTAAATTCTGGTCTTTTTGTACCCACAGTCTTTGAGTCCTCACTTCCCACAGCCTTTGCCATTTCCCCGTTTGTCTGACACCTTGACTATAATCTTCTTGTCTTATTTGTCTAAACCATCCTCTGCAGAATGATGGAGAAAGAATGGAAAGGACCCAGTAGAGTATGCAGCTCCAGTCCTTACACATCCTCCTATCCTCACTCCTCGAGATCTTAGATGGGGTTTTCTGGGTCAATATCACAGTACCACATCCCTACTGAAATCAGTGGGACTTGGCCACTGACTTCTATGAGACCAGAACATGTCAAGGTGGTATGTTCTAGAGCAAGGAGCACTGAAAAGAGACTATATTTCCATTGCGAAGCATGAGATGGGAGAACAAGTATTCTTGATGTGATTTTGCAACATGAAGGAGCACCAATCCTGCATCCATCTAAGCAAACTTTTATTTCTGAACCCCTCAGTTTAAGAAGAGCTGATAAATAACATTCTATTGAGAAAATAAGTAAAAATTGCACTAGTACCAGTCAGGAAGCTGGAACTGATACCATCTGGTCTGTATAGTTATCATGTCTAGCAGACAAAGTCTAATAGCTGACTAAGAATTTATTAGAAAATGTTTCTTCAGCTTCCTGATATAAAAATGAAAATCCTCACAGATAAGTAAAATTTTCTTTGTAGATTCACCACATTGTTTTCAGTATCACTAAATTTCTGGAAACTTGAAGAAAAGCACATACTAAATGGAAAAAAACCCATTGTAGTTGAGCATTTCAGGTATATAAGTCTTCAATTCACCTTCCAAATTCAGTGTACTTTGTATTGAGAAAAAGATCTTCTTTCCTTTTTAAACTCAATTCAGCAAATATTCCAAGCCACACATCTCCCTTTGAATTCTTGTCTTGTTAAAGGATTAACCTCTAAATATTAATTTGTATCTGTATATCTTAAGATTTCCTTTTGTACCAAATATTGTTGCATGGAAGGTTAATGAATTATAACTAAAAGGATGTCATTTGTAAAATTTTGTTTTAAATTATCAAAATTAAATAAATGGTTTCTTTTTTATGTGTATATAAAATTATTGCACTTTCCATTTAACAATCTAGCTTTCATTTTCATTATCAGAATCATAAAAAATGATTGAAGTGATGGTTTCTTTTTAAAATGCAAAGTGTTTCATGCCAGAAGTTCTGAGAAATTAGATTTGCTTTTTCTATTTGCAGGTACAAAAGAAATTATATCTGTTTCTTTTATTTTGTGGTGTGTTTTTTTGTTTGGTTTTGTTTTTTTTTTTTTGTAAAAAAACCCCCCTCCATTTTATTCTACTTTTAAAATATTTTTTCTGCTGTTTACAAGTGAGGAAGAAAATCACTACAATTATTTTTAGTGAGACAAAGAGAGGGAGTGAGGAAGTTCAGATGAAAAGTTATATTTGTAAAGGCAGAATAGAGAAGCAATTCACATTAATTCAAAGCAGAGTCTCTTTATTGGATTATGGGCTGATTGTGTTTACAAATACACTGCCAGGAGGGTTTTAATTTTGGGGCAATTTCATTGTTCATAGATATATATCTATATATAGATATATATCTATGAAATTATGTGGTTATGTGTTTTAAATGAGATACAGCTCCTTATTGCTTAATGTAATATATGCTTCCATTTTATGACATAGCGCAAAAGCAGAGCAGTTTTAGAACAACTTAGTTGAAATATCATCATAAATGAAAGATGTAAACAATGTTATGTTTATAGACACAGTTTAAATTTGAATTCATTGGAACTTGGTAATCTCTTTATTTAACAAGGATGGACTTTATTATGAAAGTACAATCAATCTGTAGTACTACCCCTTTGATTTCAGGATTTTCAGCATTTACTACAGCAGAGTAAACACAAGAGTTTACATCCTCAGGCAGACCTGAGCTCCAACTAGCCCATCATTCTCTCTGCTGCAAGAGGAGTCATAGTACGTGTCCAGGGGAAAAATGTAAGAAAACAGTAAATATAGAATAGTTTTTCTCCCAGTTTACCCGCCCAGGTTCATGTAACCAGCAATTTATCTACTTCCTGAACTAAAGATTGTGACTAGATTTGTTTAAAAAAAGCCATGATTGCATCATCTATTCTGGACATGTTTATCCTTCTGAACCTGACAATGTCCTACAGAAATTAGTTCCAGAGTTAAATTTGTGTTCTGTTAAGGCATGTTGCTGTTCATTGAATAGATCTCTCCCTCTCTCCCGCATTTCAACGTTAAATTTGTCAGGGTCCATAATATAATGAAATTGTGTTTAAGAAGGGAATCCTCTCCTTAAATGGTGCTCAGTATGTTAAAGGAATTCGACAAAATCAGGGCCACGTTAACCATTGGGACAAGAAGTCCATGCAAAGAAGTAAGGCAGAGAAATTTTTTTCCATCTGTGTACATCATTGTGTAGTAAGACATGAGCACATGGACATGCATGTGTGAGACAGAGCAGAATATGGCTGAAAGGGCTGGAGATTAAGCAGAGGATTGACTACAGCTCCCTACAGAATCATCAATCACAAACTAAGCTGTAGAGTGCAATTCCATAGTCTTTTACACACTCAAAACTCCCATTAATGCCATTCAACACTTATGGTGTTCATATATCTCCTACTGTAAAGAGGTAGAACAGAGTCTGATTTACTAGGAAAGGTCTTTGCTATAAACTTGGAGGATTCTCTTTTCATTGCTGACAACAATTTCCTGGAAAAAGTAGAAAAAAACAATCTGTGACTTGATTTCACTATTTTTAATCCGATTTACTGATGTGAGTCTTCTTGGTATTTTGATGGTTTTGGTACCTGCACAAAAAGAAAGACACAGGTATAATTTTTTGTTGTTTGACAGTGCTATGGTCTTTGCAAATGTTTCCTATATTTTAGTTGATAATATTAACACTAACAAGGGTTGATCTCTTAAGAGTAAAGCCTCTTCGACAAGGTAAGTTAAAAAATGATTGAATTTACTCTAAGAATGTTTTCAGCTTCTTTTGAATACTTTGAAAAATATTTATGTAGTTTCAGAATCTTTCCTACTTCTTACTCCACCTCAGTCTTGGGCACTTTTTGACCTCATAGTCTTTCCATGCATGACATCACAATCTGTTGCCATGGAAAAGACCATAATATCAAACAAGTATGATGGCCAAAGGTTGCCTTGCAGAAGAGAGATAGAGATTTCATAGGAAAAATCCATTAATACTTAAATATAGTGCAATGGGAAATATCATACTATCTTTACCCAAACCAGTTACATAATTTTAAAAGGAAGCACTCAAGATGGCTGAACTCTTATCTCCTGTCAGAATCCGCTATTTTCAGAGGTAATTGAAGTTTTATAAATATATGTTTATATATATAAACTACAAACTGTGCATGTTATATTATCCACTGCAATCCACTGAGCTTTCTCTTCGCATTCTGAATGAAATGTGAGAATTTAATCTGATACTTTTGCAACAATCCTGAATCTACCATAGATTTTCTGAGTGACCCAGGCACTCTGTAAAATGGTAGGCTTGTTGCTAGCAAAGACTAAATTAAGTCAGTGCTTAAGAATATATGTAGTGTACTGAGTTGTTTCTAGGCTTCCAGTGTTGCACCCCTTCAGAGTAAGTTGTGGGACATGGCCAAAAATAGATCACTCCTGCAATGAAGAAGAATGAGGGAAATGAGGCTCTAAGAGGAGTCACACAAGGTCAGATTCACTGCTCTTTCTGCTGCTAGGGGGATGAGAAGGCTTGGGGCGATGATTTCTGCCTCTGAGAGGGCTCCCACTTGCCCCCGTCACCTGTGTACCACACACCTCAACGCAGCTGCAGCAGCCAGCCTGGCTTCCTAAGACTGTGGTATAAGCAAAATAGGGAACAGGGCTGTGGCTGGTTTTCCTTTCTGGAAATTTGCTGTCCAAGTTAGTTGTTTGTTTTGGTTATGCCTAGAGCTGATCCTGTATGCATAGCAATTACCCTTTATTATGCCTTTGAAATTAGGCAATGGTAGAATATGGAAGAAGTAGCGCTGCTTTAATGGTTTAAAAGCTTTTATGGACCATAGGTGTGGCTGTTTGTTTGTGTTTATGTTCCTAATTTGTACTATGCAACCTCACTGAGGTGCTAGACCTCAACAGCACTGAGCAGAAAAAAAAAAGGTTTACTTTTCTATTTGTTGAAGTTCTATAACAAAAAATATTAGTGACAATTCTTTAATAGAAGAAGTACTGCCTCTTTGTTTTTATCACACTCAGAATGGATATTTTTGGGCACCATCAGGCCTGCAAATGGCTGACAGGATTTTCTTCAGGCTTTCAGAGAATTTCTCCTGGTAGAAAATAGGAATGAGAAGATTTCAGCATCAAAGACACAAAAAAATTAGGGCTGTCTGAAGGCAGACTATTGCTACGGAAATGTCCTATTTTTTCAATAGCATTAAAGAAGCTGAGTTTATCAAGATTTAGACACTCTGTATGTTATGCAACTACCCTCTACATATCAAACTAGCAATCATCTATATTTTCTTTATAAAATAATTTGTGCAGTTGGTGTAACTAGACTCTGCCTGCTGTTGGCAAGGATGAAAAATACATCACTACCCCTATCTCCAAGGTAAACTATTCTTCAGGGAAGTGTGCCTCTGGGGAATATCTTCTCAGGAGACCTATGAACAATGAGAGATTTTCCACAGGGAATGCCCACGGGGCAAAGTGTACTTCAAAAGGAGAGATCCAAGATGAAATGAGACTCTTCAAAGGCCAGCTCCACTTCCCCTCTCAACAAGACAAATGACTTCAAAGGGGAACACACCAAGGTTGTAAATAACTTTTCCCCACAATACAAAACCCTTATTGAAGGCAAGTTCTCTCAGTAATGTGATATTTTTAAAGAAATCACCCAAAGCCAGGTGAGGTCTAAATGAATCCAATGACCATCAGTGTAAAACATTTCTACTCCTCAAGTAAATGTATGACCATGTAGAGAGGGAGTTGAAATGTGCACCGTTCTTTTCTTTCTCACATATTTAAAGTTATAGTAGGATTTAAAACTTACAGGTCTGATGGCCTAAGGAACCATGAAAATCTAGCAACCCTAGGGACCATTTCTATCTAGTATAATTTATCAAGTCAGCTACAGACCAAAAAGTCAGTGAGGGAATACGAAGACCCTATTTTTACACAGGACATTGCATTTCACAGCAACTATCTGACTGAAGTCTTTCAGACTCAAAACTATGTCACAGCAATATCAATTAAAGGCGAATTTTGTTACTGACTGCTAAGGATCTTTCACTAGATCTTATGGCAAGGCAGTGTCTGCAGGTATGTCTTTGTACAGAAAGTGAATTTAAAAGGCAATCATAGAATCATAATATGACTGAGTAATTCAGGTTGGGAAGAACCTTAGGTGTTTTCTAGATCAAAGTTCTGCTCAAAGCAAGGCCATTGAATTCAGACCAGTTGTCTCAAGACTTTGTCCAGCTGGTTCATGAAAACCTCGAGGGACAGAATTCTGTTTCAGTTTCTTTGTTGACTCTTGTTCATCCTGCTATGCCCTGCTGTGGTGAGTCTGGCTCTATCTTCCAGTAACCTTCACAGTAGGATTAGTTCCCCCTTACATCATCTGTTCTCCAGGCTAAACAACAGCACTGGAAGAAGAAGAAGAAAAGAGAAAACAGCAGCAACAGAGACCCAAAATAACCCTTATTATTAGCATTATGGAGAGTCTTAAGTGAAGAAAACAGCTACTGATACTGTTGTCAGTGAAACAAATGATAGGGGAGGTCTAGCTAAGGGTATCAGGGTAAAATCCAGTTAGATTTTGTAATAAACCCCCAAAAAATCCTCAGACCAAGCCCCAGAAAAATAAAGTCCTAGTAATTTTTGTCCACCCCCAGAGATCTACTGTACAAGAAGTTAATGCTGACTTCACCAGATATATTGTAGAGAAACTGTCCCCTATTACTCTCCATTCACAGCCTCACACATGTATGCACTCTAATGGAAAGGAGCCATACAGAGTGGCACCAGACTATTGACATTTCTACCCTATTGTTTAAGTAATGCACAACATTTAATATGTCAAATGGCATGACTGTTAAAAAACCCCAACTAATTACTACTCTTCTCACAAATCAATGATGTCATTTAGAACTGGCCTGGACAAAACAATGGGGGTTGTATACACTAACAGGCGATGCTGCACTTAATGCTGGAGGTCTGGAAGAGTCTTAGAGTCTCACTTTCTCTGGGTTTTAGCCTAGTTTTCTAAGGAAGGGAAATAATGATTACATTATGTGTATATGTGATCAGTACTTCAGTACATTTAGAACATATTGGCTAAACTGAAGCAAATTTGAGAGACAAAGATCTAAAATATATCAAATTCTTGCAGATTTTATGAAAACTGTCAGCTATGCAAAGTAGAGAGACATTACTAACATTGTTAAGCACCACTGAGAGAAGAGCTACTGTGTGGATCAACCGTTGGTTGACCTCAGAGAGTCCACACTGGATCTCCAGATCTAGCTACAGATTTGCAGACATGTGTTCTGTGGCTCACAGAAGGAAATCGCTAAATTTAGGTTGATTGACTCCAGTCTAAATACTCATTCTGGCTGGAAAGACAATGCATTGTGATGCAGTAAATATCTGTCACAAATATTTGAATCCAAATATTGTCTATTTTTACAAAAGCTCATCAGTTCTCTGACAAGATTAGCCTTTAATCCTTTGTGTGGCTCTTTATGAAACGGTCTACAAAAATGCCACTCCTGAGCCAAACTTCAAGTCCCTTCCTCCCTTCCCTAAAAAGGAGGCTTAAGTTTTGGAAGGAAAAACTTCAGTGCAGATTAATCATGAAGTTCTCAGTCTTGCTCTCAAATGCAATTGAATCATTGAACTGAAGTTTTCCCATAAATTGCATGTGCCCAACAAACTTGTATCACAAGCAGGTAAAGTGTAGCAATGTTATGATTGAATGCAAAATAGCTCTCATCAAGTGCTCCATTCTGATTTTAATGAGGTGTGCATGGTGTGTGCCCGATCACAGATGACAGTCCACAGTGCAAGACTTAGCAAGTCAGACATGACTCTCCCTAGATGCATGCCTATTTTTTGATACAATTTAATCAGAGAGGGTAATAAGAAAATATTAATCACAATTAAGGAGAAAGAGCAAAGATCACGGTGAATATGACTGTGCTCATTTAGTCATGTACATCCTGCATTTTTTTGTTGTGTGTCTTGAAAACAGTGTGGTCGCCATGAAAGGGCATGATGGTAGGCTTCTTTGGATTTTGGATTTGGCCATCAGGTCATAGTTCAAAAGGGAAACTTTGCTTTTAATAATTGTGAAATCTCCTAACACACCTCTGAATGATAAATAAGCAATAACCTTAGCTGCACTTTCTGAAGTTCACCAATCAATAAATTCTGTGCATGTATAAAATATGTTTCATTTAAATATCATCTTGTCAAATTGTTGAGAAAACTCTTACTGGAATTATCAAGAAAATATTCATTTTTTTGTGTGTTTAGTGTAAGATGTTGTTTAGATAACCAGGTTAAAACTGTTTTTTCTTAACATGCCTGGAATGACTATTATGAATCTTAATTTAGAAGCACTTAGAACTTACTGCTGTAATGGAACTAAATAATCACAAGAACCAGAACTGATAATAATGGGTCAAGATACCTGAATTAGAATATGAGTAGCTTTATTGCTTATGGATTTCACTAAAATTGCATCTGCTGTTTATGGACATTGAATGGAACTATTGTTAATAAATAGAATGCTAAAACCGGAAAGCTTCACATGCGTTTTCTTTATGGCATGCATTCTAAAAATTGAAAAGTATCCATAGTAATAATAAGTAATAAATCTAAGTGGAAACTTTGATTATTATGTTTTCATCATTACTCTCCCTTCTTTGAAGTTTTATACCCAGAAGGTATCTAACTAATCATCAGGTATTATTTTCCACTTTCAACCACTTATGAAAGAAAGAAAATAAATGAAATGAGCTCAAGGATGTAAATAGCTACTATTGCAGTACCAGCAGTGAATAACCATCACAATTTATCCAGAAAGGTGAAAGCTGCACAGTGAAGTTACCTCCAAAAAACTTGTGGGTTTGCTGCAAAGGCCTCTGGGGAAAAAACATATTCTGTGTAGTTTACTACAATGTTGACCACATCCGGGTAGGCTTCATCTACTTGTGTACCTGAAACCAGCTGCAACATGTCAGCGCTAGCTTAGTGTTCATGCTGGCTTTGCATGTGTGGTTCATTTTCGATCAGGCTCGTCTGTGCAAGTTTGCTGCTCTCTGTTTCTCACATGTAGCAGTCAGCTGGTCACTTCATAGCCTGACTTGTGAATTCAAGACCTGGGGCTCAGAGAAGGCATTTCTGGCTTACAGCACTCCTGTCTGAAATATTTTCCGGCTTTAAGATTTGAGTTTCTGATTAAAGCCATGTAGAGAGTTTCAAACTGATAAAGAGGTTTTGATGTATGTTACCGGAAGACAGAAGTCTTGACTGTGTTACAGTTTTCTCTTGTCGAGCCCTTTGCGTGCAGTGCCCAGTACAAGCAGTCTATGCTATTATTACAAGGGCGTGTATGTGTGTGTGTGTATCTGTGACAGCAAAAGCTCAGCTTCTGGGCTTAGAGCATTTGGGTTGAGTGAGTTGTGAGCTGGTGACAACCCTGGTAGCAACAGAAGAAAATAATATATGCTATGTAATGCATTTTCTGCTGAAATCTACTTTTTTGTTGCAGCAGCTGAGTGACTGTGTCATGTGGCTGGACAGAGGTCATGCACATCAGTTACATGCCGGTTAAAACTATGTTTATTCCCTGATGGTGCTCACTTTATTTTCCTCAAAACAAACCTCATGAAAATCAATCCCCCCAAACCAGTTTTAAAAATAACAAGAGTAAATATTTATTTATTCATTCATTTATTTTCAGTTTATTACCTTGTTGCTTCTAAATTTTGCACTGTAAATGGGACATATTTTCAAGTTTTTAAAATAAAGAAAACCTAGATTCTCACACAGTGTCAACTTGATGAAGCAAAATCCCAATGAAAACATCTAAACATCCATTACTGCAGAACTTGTGGTGTGAAAGTATAGCTTGAGTATGTGGGGGAAGCAAAAGGGGGTTCAGAGGGGTTGTGGAAATTATTCTGGTTTTCACAAAGTTCAAAACAAAAATTTGAAGAAAGGCAGTTTTAGTGTGCATACTACTTCTTTCATACAGAAGTACTTTAAGATTACCTTTATCATGCATGGGAGGAACAAAATAAAAAGATATATTTCTGAGAATTCATTTTGGGGCCAATTGTAAGCAGAAAGCATACACATAATGGTCATAAAGAAAAATATGTCTTAGTGACAAAAAATAATTTAATGGTTCTTAAGATGCACTAAGAGAAAACCCAACCTCTCACTGAAATTCAGGTCAATTTATACAGGAGTAAGGTATCTGCTAAGTAGCGAATTCTTGCATTAAGGGCAGGAAGCTGTGAAGGATGTACCCAGATTAAATATTCTGATATTTGTTCACTCATTTCCCATTCTGATTTTTCTACCAGGTGGGGTGGGGTTAGAAAGCTTTGAAGTGTAAACTAGGAATGAGAAATCTCCAATGCCCCACCGTGGTCAGGACAGGGGAACCACAGACCATGGACATAATGCCAGGGCCCTCAGAGAAACATCTTGTCCATCTCAGCAAGAAGGTACAAACCACCATGAACTGAAAAGCAGCCAAACATTTTGCAATGCCTTGGATTCTCCTTGGATTCTCCTCTCCACTTGCTGGCCAAGCCCTATCCTATTTAGTTTCCCGAATCTCACATTATCGCAGCCTGGGGCTGTAGGGCTGCAGTGGATCCTGGGAAACTTGTTTCAGCAAATCTTAATTCAAAAGCTGACCACATCTTGGACAGGACAGAGCACCGCCTGGCTAGCAGATGTAATACATGAATGTTGGCTGTGGTTTTGGTACAACCATGTGTAATATCTTACATGTTCCTGTTTTCTATTTCACAGAGTGTCTGTGAAACTGGAATATTTTGTATGAAAGGTTTAGCTATGTTTCTTGGGGTTTTTCTTGTGTCTGGAAAATGTTTAAATCAATTTTAGAGTCCGTGGCAGTTGGTGTGTCTATCCTAGAAGCAGCAAGGGAGATGAGAATTCCTAAATCCTATTCCAAATTTTCAAAGTTTTGTGTCTAACTGGGATTTTTATACTACACATAAATCAGGTAACACAGTATTTTACTTATACAGCTGAATTAAATCAAAGATGTTTGGTCTTTGTGTAAATGTACATGCAAATGTACCAAAGTATATATTAGCAATTCTATATCTACCAACCTATATATGCAGACAAAAAAATAGAGCTCCTTCCATTTTTGATCCCTCTGTTTATTTGTCTCAGTATAATCTTCATTGTTTTGTAAAAATGATGTTTCAACAAAGCATTTTCATAGATGCTTAACTTTAAGCTGTAGGACCTAGTCACTGAATTTAAGTTCTAGCATTTATATATTTCACTAAATTGGTGGGTGAAGAAGGAGAACTTAATAGGCCTGACTCAGTCCTATAATATTTTGTTACCCAGAGATGAGGGTGGAGGCAGTGACCAAAGATAAGAAGTGTAAGTTTGTATCTATATAAAAAAACCCCCAGACCTCAACTATGGGAGGTATTGAGTGAAATGTGTCAATATATAATAGACTTATTTATACAAGGAATATCATTGATATTAAGTGTGTGAGAGATTGGTTCTATTTATGCAACCAAGATAAGAGGAAGGGTGCCGAACACAGTAATAGCATACAATCTACTGTAAGTAAAGTCAGGATGCTAAATGTTCAAAAATCCCCTGTCTCATAGCCCATCAAACACCTCCTTGTGGATTTTGAACATGGTGTCTTGAAATCAAACAAAAGTGTGATTTTTAGGGCACTACTAGAGTTAAACAAGTACCTATAGAATAATTCCTCTAAGAACTAAACAGGCCAGAGAAAGTCTGGTTCGCCTGAAAATCGTACTTGCACTCCTTCTTTTTGTGCTAGGATAAACTGTGTTTCCTGTAGGGTCATGGTGTGGCCCTCACAAAAAAATCTTGGCAGAGTTCAGGTTAGAAGTCAGTAAGGATGCTCAGTACTGTGACTAATTTGCAGGTAAGTGAGATTTCCTGTAAAATGTTAGTAGAGAAGAAAATTTCCTATTTTATCAACTTTTTACTCTTTTCATTTAAAGCATTCTGGCCCAAATTCTGGTATGATACAGACTGGTATATCAGCTTGTTAGCGTAAATCTCTCTGCTTCAGATGTTGATTGAAATGAAGGCTGCCTAAATCTCAAAGAATTCCTTTGATTGCAGTTCTGCTTCTCTTTATTTGCACAGGTATATATGTCACAGCCTGAAAAAAACCTGCTTAAAAATACAGAAAACAGAGAATTTGCAACATAGACAAGGACAGAGAAACAAACCGGAAAAGGCATGGAAAAACCATATGAGAGAATGGAGGAAAAAGTGAACTAACTGTGGTACGGAAAACAAAAGAAAAAAGATCATAATGAACCAGAGTCAATGGAAAAGAGAATAAGTTTAGATAGATGGCAGGAAGCCTGAGGGAGGCCTGGAGAAAGAAAACTACAAGCAAAGGATATCAGAAAAAGAAAGGAGAGGCTGAAAGAGGAGAAATGTAGGACTAGAGATGATGAAATCCATGAACACACCAAAAGGAAGATTTTTATTTTGGTTTTGAGTTTGGGTTTTTTGTTGGGTTTAGTTTTTTGGTTTTGTTTTGTTTTGTTTTTACTTAACAGGGCAAAAGATATGTTTTTAAAAATTTGTTATTCTTTGTTTGAAAACCTAGGAGTTTGCCTCCTGGTAAAAGGGTCTCCATATACTTGTGGAACTCAATTTTGCTTTCAACAAAAAGTTGACTTGCTTGGGTAGAAAAAGAGTTGCTAATCATTGTAATCTTGATTAATGAAAACATGGTCTGCAGAGAAATGGATAGTGAAGTGCTACTATTTTTATTAAAAAAAAGTTTTTTAATTAAACTGCATGCATGCACACATGTACACACATACCTTATAGACAAAAGTTTTTCTTTGGACAGCAAGAATACACTGCCTAAGTGGTGTGTAACAATTCAAATTAATTTAGCCAGCATTAATAAGGTATTGCCAACTGCTTTTGTTATGAATAAATATTTAAAGATCAATTTTCATATACAATCAAAGTTTAGGAGCAAATAATTTCAATATGCCAAGATTCCTTTCATTTCTGTCTCTCTCTCTGCCCCCCTCCCCTTGCCCTTCTGTCAGTGGCTAGCTATTAAAGATAAAATTGTTGTAATCATTATTATAATAGATCCCTCTTCACGATCATTCTAAGTGGGCCTAATCCTCTGCTTTTCTTATTGCATTGCTATATCCTACTATGGCAATGGAAGAGATTATGACTACTGGGTATGAAAAAGGAAGACTGGAGTGAAAGTTACTCTTTCCACAGAACTGCTTAATAAACATTAAGGTTTCGCACACAGCCTGATAGGAAAAAAAGCCACATGAAATGAGCCTCTTTAGCACAATGTTTTCCATTGCAGTTTTACTGAAAACACAAGTTAATTAAAACACACATGCATGAAATAGCCTACTTTTGAGTTCTAACTATGAGACAAGGCCATACTGTATGCATACAAACTGTAAGAAATAATTTATAGGACAAATTCCCCACAAGACCATTCAGGAAAAGCAAAAAAAAAAACCCCTAAAAGAAAGAGAGAAAAAAAGACCTGGCTCTTGACACTAAAGGCTTAACATCAAATGCGGCCAGAAATCCATTTTCACAGTTTTATTGCCCATTCTGGACGCTTCATTTCAAAGGGAAAGAATTTGAATTCAGACACATAAAATTCCCTTTGTTCTCTTGCCCTCCAGCCTTTGGTGCCAGTGTGGACGGTCCTATAGGGAGAGGTTGAGATCAAAAAAAATTTGCAGCTTAGATACCTGGCCCCAAATGATGCCCCTTGGCATTCTTAATTAAATCAGCTTTGCAATAGATTGACAATGCACTGTCAATTATAATCATTTATATTAGCAAACGGAGTATTTTTAACACTTTGGAAATAACAGAAGTTCAGTAGACCTGGGGGAAAAAAAAATCCCTATAAAATTATACTGCATGATGATCACATAAAATACAGTGTATCGGATTGTAGGTCGCATAACATCTTAACATTGGGTAAAGCTGATGTGATTTTGCATATCTTTTCCTATCTGAAAGGACTTATCCAGTTAGGCTCATCAGGGTTGTTTGTTGTTTTTCTGTTGGCTTCAAAACAGAAGTTGACTGTACTGTAAGGGGGGTAGGACGGAGGGGACACTGAAGCCCTGAGACGGAGGGAACCTTTGTTACAGGGAAAGGGCCTGATCCAGAGTCTACTGCACTGGAGGGAGGTATTCCTATTGATCTCAGTAGGCTTTGGACCAGTACCTGCAGAGATTATTTTCATTGAGAGTTCTGAGGTACTTTTGATATTAAAATCTGCACAAGGCATATTTATGAAAGGAAGATATCTCCTTTGCTAGCAAACGGCATCCCGTCTTGTACTGATGAATAAGGTACTTTCTGCTTTCTACAGTATTATTTCTTTATGTTTTAGCCTCATGCCTCTTTCTATTCCAGTTAATTTGGAATAGATACAGATCAGCTCTCAGGCTTCAGAGTGTAAATTGATCACCTGGAGAGGTCAGGAAGGCATTTTTTCCTCTCCACATATAGCACTGTACAAGAGATTAGAGGTCTGTATAACAATGCCTGTATTTCCACTTTCTGTGGAGTTTATAGCTACTTTTTCCTTTCTTCTTTTTGAAACCCACTGACTCTGATATTCATTTTGCTTTAGTAGGTTATGCATGACTTTTGCTTCAAACATTCATGTAAGTTGATTTTGATTTTCCTGTATGAAATATAACTCTACCATTGGATGTTAGTATAGGAGAGCAGGTGAGTTGCATGTTGGCAGACTATGTTCTTGTTTGATGGCAGTTAATGGACGCTTCTCTGCTAAAATTACAGATACGGTCAATTTTTAACTGCTTATTGGATTGATTTATAGATGCTGTCACTGTAGCAGTTAAACAGAAGTTTATTGCTAACCTCGAGAAGCATATTCTTTTCCATAAACTCCCATGGAGTAGGCAACTTTACTATAAATTCTTGAGATTTTGAAAAGTTGTACCTGGAAAACACTGATCAAGTGTTGCAGATTTCACCATAATTAGAAAATATAGGGCTTAGGCCCTACATCTTTGAATTTCAAATCCAGTTGGGAGATTTGGACATTTTTCTCAAGTGAACTGTTCCCAAGTTTCTGAGCATCAAAGACCTCACAGATGTTCTAGCAATTCATTTGTCCAGAAAGAGGAGGCAAGCTTTAAACATAGTAAAGAAGCTAAAAAAATATTATGATCTGACCTGAACTGTGGAAGAATCAGGACCTCAAATTTGAGAAGTGGCCTTCAGAATGACTGCCATAGGTCCCTCAGAAATCATTCTTGTGAACTGAGATCAAGAGTTTCCAGGTCAGGACCTGTCCACCAACTGTTATACAGAAAAGAAAGTGGCATCTCATTTGGTGAGGTCCATTTTGAAGCGTGCCTTAAGGACATCTTGAAAAGCAGCAGATTGAACTGCAGCTGGAAGTGAACTGGGAGGCCGGGGGGGGGGGGGAAGGGGGGGGGAAGGGGGGGGGGGAGGAGGCGCGATGGGGAAGATTTTAAACCCAGGTAATCTGCAATAGTTTGTGTCACCATGGTGGCATGTAACTGGAACGTGCCTTTGCTGGAGATTCTAAATAAATGCAAAATTGACCTGATTACAGTAGTTAATCAGTAGTAGAGATCTCTTGACCTAGCTTTAGACACTAGCATAAGATCAAACACAGATCCATGCTGTTGATGCTGCGGTCAGAGAAACATTCTGAAATTCTTCCCCTTCTGCTTCCTTTTTTCTCTGTTTTTCTCCTAAACTGTTCTTAGCTTTCACTCTTTCTTTATATCTCTGGCTTAGGCCCAAAGGGCAACTGAGCACTACGCGGCTGTTCACTCACTACTTCCCCCACACACCCCCCAAAAAAACCCCCAAAAAACAACAAACACCAAAACGCTGGGAAGGAGAAAAAAAGAAACAAAAAAGGCTCAGGAATCAAGATAAGGACAGGGAGGAATCTTTCACCGATTTAAACGGTCACCGGCAAAAGACAGACTCGTTTGGGGAAGAAAAAACCAAGAACATCACTTTATCCAAACACTAACAAACCCAACACTTAACAGACAGAATGGGACAATGAGAAGCGTTATCATATCTTAAAATCCCTCCGCCCCCCGCGGCCCCCTTCTTCCCGGCCCAGCTTCCTTCACGGTATTTCTATCTCCACCCCCAGTGGCAGTGGGCAGGGGATGGGGGTGCAGTCAGTCCTGCCCCTCCTTCCTCCAAAGGGGGAAAGCAGACTTCTGCGTTCTTCCCCCTGCTCCACATAGCTCCCCTCTCACAGGAGACAGTCCTCCACAGACACTCTGCCGTGAGCCCTCCCCCCGGGATGCATTCCTCTGGAGATACTCCGGCGTGGGTCACCCTGCGTGCCGCAGTCCTCCCAGCGGTGAACTACGACAGCGGGGGCCCCTTCCTGTAGAGACTCGCCCCCCATCGGGCACAGCCTTCTGCTCCGGTGTGGGGTCCCCCGCAGGCGGATCTCTGCTCCTCTGGTGACCTCCGTGGGTGGCAGGGGCGGCCCTGCTGTCTCACCATGGGATACAGGGGGGCTCTCTGCTCTACCACACCTCCTCCTCCCCTCCTTCCTTCCTTCCTTCTTTCCTTCCTACTCCCGTCCCCCTCTCAGGTACCCCTTCTTAAACAGGTTATCTCAGAGGCACAGCCACCATCTCTATTTGGCTCAGCCTTGGCCACAGGTGGGTCCGACTTGGAGCCAGGGTATCTTCAAGAAGCTTCGCAGAGGGGCCACTGCTGTAGCTCCTCCCTTGCTACCAAAAACCCACCACACAAACCTAGCACAATAAACTACACTTTTTCTTCCTCCTACGAATGTATATTCAATGCAGGATATATTAAATCTTGCCTGCAGAGCCAGCTGTTACCTCTAAACATGCCTTGTGAGGGCAGTCACTGAACTCTGGAGAGTATTCCTCTTCTGTTCTTTGACCAACCTCAAATCCCATAGCAAAACCAAGCTTGTATGTCAGGCTGTCATTTCTTTTTAGTATCACTGGACACGATCAAGATTTCCATTCTGGTCAGAAAAATCCTTTCTGGTTCTTAGGTAGTTCTTACTGCCCTATTCTAGAATTTCTTCAACCAGTCTACATCCTTCCAAATCACCAGTGTCGGTCAATAGGGAACTTCTGTTTAGCTTTGGGAACTCACTGAATTGAGGACTAGTCTCCTTTTATATTTGAACAATAACTCTCCAGCTACAAGAAAACTGTTGAGCCTGGTAATTCAAGCACCCATTAACTTTGCGGCACATGTAAGAGGAGGAGATGATAACTCTGTAAGGATGTCTACTCTGATATAGCCCCTTTCCCCAGACCTCTAGATTAAGCAGAGATGGCATCAAGCATTTTACAGCAAGATTCTTGGCACGTTTTGAAATTTAGTTAATCTGAAAGGCAATTAAAATTATTAATAAATTTATAATTCATTCTTATAGAGAATTTTAATTCATATTTTATGCACTCTGTGAAGGATTAGTGCCTGTTGACATAGTTAAATCCAATACATACTTGATTCCTGTAACTTTTAAATGTCAAGAAACCACAGTGCTGCAATAGATTCAAAAGTATCGTACTCTGAAATCATGCTAGATTCACTTAATTTGAGCAAATGTTTGCAATGGAGGAGATGGGATTTTTTTGATTAACTCATTTCAAGAGGGTCAGATTTTTGCAGATAATTTCAGTGTAGGACAAAAAATCTAACACCTCAAAACTGAAAATATTTTGACTTAAAGTATAGATATGGTACCTCACGGGAATTGTATTTCAGGTATTGCATGGTTCAATTTTCCTTTTTGAGAGAAGTGTCTTCACTGGAGTACTTCTTTAATGATGCCCTGTAACTGTATGATTCCTATGGTGCATTGAGATGACACAAGAAGAAAGGAGACCCTCCAGGAACTGTAGTACTGCTAGGAAGTGCAATATTAAGAAAAATAAATGGGGGAGAATGGATAGCTGAATTACAGTTCTTGTAGAGCATCATAGTGGAAGTTATGGTTCAATATTTGTAAATCCTTGCATTTCAGATAACAATATTGAGGCTTTCACTTTTTTGCCCTTTTCCTCTGCTCCCACCCCAAAAAACAAAACAAAGCAAAGAGTAAAAGTATCTGCTATCATCAACAAAACCTTTACTGATGTCTGTAAAAAAATATGCCGAAATATAACCTGGAATAGGAGAGCTAACTTTTCCTTTCTTTTTTCTTGTTCCTTCCTGTTCCAAGTAGATATCTGTGAAGATTTATTTCCTATGTAGATCCAACGGTAATTTAGGATGATAAATCTCTCAGAGACAACTCTCTGCAGACTTAGTGAAAATGTATGCCTGAAGCTAATATTCTCCAACAGTCTGACTTTTCCAGATATATTGGCTTCTGAATAGTCCAGTTCTTTGTTTTTTGGTGAACCCAACAGGGATTTTCCTTTTCAAAAAAGGCACAGGGTTTTATTTGTCAGGGGTATCCATGAAAATGGTCCTGTAAAGGGATTCCTGTAAGTATCCATGTGGATGGGAGAATGTTCCCATTTAATGTCTTCTTCCTATCATAACTGTAATGGAATTTTAACATACAGTTATATGAAAGAAGTTTGAAAGAGAACAAAAAACCCCAGATCTATCCTTGTCTCCCAGAGCAGAATGAGCTGTACTTATACCAGTCTTGTCATCTTTATCTAACCTGCTCTTAAGAATTTCCAGCAATCTAGATTCCATCTCTTTAGATGACACGATCTAAAACTTACAGTTAATATCCTTTTTTCTTGCTCATTATTTCTTGCTTTATAGTGTGGAGAATGGATTATTCCATTTTGATTTGTAATGTCCTTTTCCAGACCTCCGCTGGATTTTACTGCCCTTCTCACAGTCTCTTCAATGAGTTTACATCTTCCTTCAAGTGTGAGGCTACAACTGGACACAATTTTCTATTTGTGATTGTATCAGCTCAGAGGAAAGGACAGACTACCCAGCTTTGCCACAACATGACATACCTCACTCATAGTGAGTATTTCTAAGTGAGTGTAGAGCTTTATCCTTGTCCTTTCTAAATTGTATCCTACTTTTTAAGGCCATTATTTAAGCCAGGTAATTTTGAAGTCTAATCCAAAGTGCCTGAAGTGTGGTTTAACTGCATGTCATCTACAAGTACACTTTATTCCATCTTCAAGTCATTAACGAAATACAAATTAGTGCCAAACATAAGACAGACCCCCATGGAATGCTCAATGGATCCATCCAGAGTAAGAAGAAATCACTAAATATATCTGCCTTAGTTAAGTTTCAGTAGTCTTTAATTTGCTTGCTTTCTATCACATGCTGTAAGCATTTAGTAAAATCTTAGTTGCTGTAAATTATGAAATTAGGAACTCAGATCTAGAAAAAGTGAGATAGGTCAATTTATATCAACAAAGATCAGTTTCTTTTAAACCTAATTTTGCTCCCACTTAAGCCAAGGACAAAAATTATACCAATTTCATTTAAACGAAACTTGGACCTCATTGTGACAGATGAGCTGATCTACATTTAATTATGTTGGTTGTAACTTAAGATCATATTCAGCTTGTTTATTGGTTTACAAGTGTTCCTCTTCTCCTGCCCTTCCCCCCCCCCCCCCCCCCCAATCCCCTTCTTAGCCTACAGTGGAATAAATGAATCTCTTAGCAAAATAACAGAATAATTGAAAAGTAAGTGGTATAAAAATAGTACATCTTAAAGGACTTAAGCTGTATTTGTTTTGGAAGATAAATTAAGTCCAGCTTGGATTTCTGTTTCTGTTCCAGGCAAATACAATAAAAATCTAAACTCTACCTATGAATATAGTCCCCTATTTAATATCATCAGTATCTAAACTACTTCATGGAGGTTCACTATTTAGTATTTTTAGTATCTACCTTTTACCTCATTTCAGCTTTACATTCCATTTGGCTCTTTCTACCTATTTTTTTAAATAGGACATCAGACAGCTCAGCTAAGTAACAGCATTGCAAGAGAACTCGACATTGTTCACATAGTTTCTCAACCAAGACTGTGGTGGGCTCTGTTAAAAATAACATTTACCATGGAATGGTGCAAATATCTCATAGTGGAAAATACTCTAAACAAGGAAATACCGTGGTAAAATCAATAGCCCAGAACCCTATTATGCTTTCTAATAGCACCCACCGTTTGACCAAGGAACATATACAGATATTTCTGCATTTCTTATGTCCTGTTCATGACTACTGGAATCAAATTACATTTAGGCCTGCAACAAAAACATAGATTTATATGCTAGACTTCAAGCTCCTCTGAAGCAAAACTTGTCTGGGTTCTGGTTTCGGAGTCCAGATCCAATGAATTTTGGGAAGATTTTTCCTTTTCCTCAGTCAGCTCTGAGACAAGTCTGAAGGGGACAGCATCTAGGCAAAGAAAGGGGGCAGTGTGGTTCATTCAAACACGGCTGGCTTTGGTCTGCATGCTGCTCCTTCTCAGGACATGGAGAGGGAGAGAGCCAGGTGTCCTGGCTGTGGCCAAGTGCAGGGTGCAGAGGGGAATAAGGCACCAGAGATGGCCACTGGAGGTGTGGAACCCCACTCCCTGGAGGATGTGCCTCATGCCTGTTGAAGAAGGGAGTGTTTTAGCTTGGGGGAGGAATACACTGAACCCATTAAACATTCTTCCAAGCTGCAGTCTGGGTGGACACACAGAACTGGCACATCCTGCCTTTGGTGACTCATGGCAAATCTCTGGAGCCAGCAGGTGTGAGAAGGATCCCTGTCCTGGCATGCTGGGCTGCGGCAAACAGGAGTCCAATGCAGTCATGGTTTGGACGGCAGTTCCTCTTAGTCCTTCGGAGCCATTCTGTTTGGGGCTGCACAGAGACAGATGTTAATAGTGCTGAGACTGATGACGACATATACACATTCTAAAAAATAAGTTGGCTCTTCGTTTTGATATATCACACTTTTGAACACAAAACTGGATGTAGTTCTGTAAATATTATGTTTTGGTGGATTTTTATAGAAACAAATAAAGGAAGAATTCTGATTTTCCTTACACCCTACTGTAAAATTGTTCCATACGATTAGCTCAAGGTTCATTGTATAAGACAAGCTGAACTTTTATCTATTAGAAGGGAAAGTGATTGAAACCAACCTTTATATTGTTTACCACTTCCTCGGTATTGTGATCTCTAAGAACTGAGGCCAGAATATATTATAGCACTGTATAGCATGTATATGTATGTTTATGCATATATGGAATATCCTTATATATGTATTATTCTTTGATTTTGTTAGTAACATTTTATAAATACCATGAAGTGCCTGTATATTTATAAATATTCCATCTTTATGTGCATAAGAAATTAAACGTATTGCAATTGAATACAGTAATGAACCTTTGCAGAGTTCAGATGTTTAGCATGTGGTCAAACAGGTTAGCATGTGGTCAGATAATGACCCTGGTTACAAATAAACCTGTCTTTGACTTCAGGAAGATTACAGAACCGTTATTCTGGAGACAATTTAGATATATATATATTTGTTGTGTGCTTAAATGCATTTTGGAATCAGCATTTTAACCATCCAAAGGTGAGGAAAAGTAGAAACTAATAGCTAAAAAAGATCCCACTGATTAAAATTTCTTCCCACTTGGATTTTTGTCCTTTTCATATTATATTATTTGTGAGCTTGCCTGAAGTACTTTATGCAAGATTCAGGGGCAACCCTTCCCGCATTGTAAGTATTTAAATAATTGAATGCTGGCAGAAAGGTGGGGTTTTGATGAGTCTGCGGTTTTGTATTGAAATCAAATATATTGTAAGCACAGGGAAACACAACTCAGTGCCCGAAGAAGGTCTGGTGTCATGGTCAACATTTGAAATTTGCATGAGAGGTTATTCAAAAGAGAGACAGGAGACTTCCCTATTGTATTAGCATGGTAATGCAATTCTTTGTGTCTGTTATCCTGATCCACACCAGCTCTGATGCACAGCGTCTGAGTTTTTACGAGCTATAAGCTTTTATGCAGAGATATTTTATTAACCTAATTAAAAGTTTTATAAAAGTAAATTATATTTATGTTTGTGTCTCCTATTTGCAATCATTAGGGAACCCAGACCACCTCCGGTGACTTCAGAGAGGGCTGGTCAGGTCCCATTTGTGTAAATCTTGTGAGTTGTCATAGACTCATTGCATTTGATTTACATGTGAAACCTGCGGACTGAGCACAAATGCTAACCAGACAGCTGATAAATAACACGATACCAAAGCAACATTTTTGCATTTCTTTAACTCCTTTCTTACAGAGACCTCCAAATATTTTTCAGATCTTAATGAATTAACCTTCAGGGTAAAAAGGTCTTGTAACGATAATATCCATGACACCAAAATACTAATGTTTATATACCTTATTATGTTTATCAGTTTGATGCCTTGTAACTTCAATAATGGACTAAGACTCATCCTGTAAGTTTTCTTAAATACAAAACCAAAAACTGGCCCTGCCCCGAACATCTCACAAACTGGAGGCCTGACATGTGATTTGCATTGATTGACAGAGGAAGTCCTTTAAACTTACCGGCCCTCTGCTGAGACATGTCTGTGTAGATCTGATGGATGTGAAAACCAAACAAGCTCAAGTTACCCAGGAAGTGGCTTAAATCCACTGTGAGTTTGGTTTCAGTCAGCCAGTTTTGTTTCTTTTTTGCAACAGGCTAGAAACACATACATGCAGTTATCAAGTCTCAGCTGAGGGCTGTACCTCAGCTGCTTGTGGTTGGCCTACTGATACCCTAAATCTTGTACTGCTTGAGATGACGAGACTTAAAATGAGGTAGCAATTCCAACTTTACAACCATAAACAAAGAGAGGTTGTACAGAAAGCTGACTGAATCAGGTGTCAAATCCAAGAACAAAGGTTCATTTCCTCCTGTGTAGCTATAAGTACTAGAAGACCTGGTGCACAGTTGAAAAACAATTTAACATTGATATTTGGGAAACAGGTTGCAGCTAATACAGAAATGGGTCACTGCTTGTGTGTAAAACTCACTTGGCTCAGCTGGTTCTCCTCTGTGTAAGAGCCTGATCCACTGTCCAGTAATGCCATGGGGAAGTCTTGCAAGATGTGCCTCCAGAAAGATATTTGGATTAGGTAAGATTTGTCTTTGAGAGCAAGACGGGAATAATGTGCTTAGTGATGGTATGGAGGAGAAAAACCACAGAGGCTGTAACAACCTGCTGCTTGCTGCAATGCAAACTAATGACAAGCAAGCACACAGATTTACACGACCAATAGCTGTGGTCCTTCTGTCACTGTGCCTCTTCCTACACCTCTGAGAGTCTCTAGACAAAACTGTCAGTATGACCTGTCTGTCTTCTTTGATCTTTTACTTTGGCTTTTCTAACCCCACTGAACTGTATTAAAAATTACTTCAGTGGATGCTGGATCAGGCCTTGGATTCTCTATAAAACAGTGTTATGCACCTAGGTTAAGCAGTTCCTAAGGGGGAAAAAACAGATGCCAGGAGTGTAACAGAAAGGAGCTTTTGAAGAAAAAGTTGTGAAACAGACCTATTAGCAACTGGTACTTACAGGGCTGAAAGCCACCTTGATGGTGGGGGTACAGGAACAGCACATCGGGTGACATGAACCATGCACTGCACTGCTTGTTGTTCATGGGTGGGCAAGGGAAACACATGCCAAATTCATGTCTGTTTTGCAGCATGAGATGTGTATCTTGATATAGTTGCTGTTGATTATTTGGAAATACTTTATTTACAATGAATATAAAACCTAATGGTTACTCTAGCTATTCTGGGAGCATGGTTTTGATGGTCACTGCTGCACAAAAGTAGCCTCTAGATAGTATTATAAAAAATAAAATTAAACCAACATGCAATATTATTATAGCAGTATTTAATAACTGCAAATTAAAGCAATCAGATTTGGGTAATGCCAGAATTAAAGCTGACCTTTCAGCTTTAATTTAACCCACTTACGCATATGGTTTATATTAATATTAATTATATAATTGCCTTTTAGTTTTCCTGTAAGATCCAGGGTTTATTCTGAACACAGGATGGGGGATGTTTATGGAATAAGCTGCTATTCCACAGTTTGTTTTATTTCCATTATTTGGTCTGTGTAATTTTAATGTACATTCAGTAATAGGATATATTACAGCTGCATTTACCTCATGAAAACTTGCCAATTTTACCTGCAAGAGTTTTTTTTCAGTTTGTTAAGGTATTTCCTGAATGTTTCTGTAATTAGGATGTGTGCCGAATGTGTAATTCTGCGAACTCCATAGAGGTGCACCATGAACACCATAATAATTGTCATGCTTCTAATAGTCCCCATTAGGGTGCTGTCAACACAACATTAATCAACCAAACCCAGGTTTTATTTTCATCACTGTTGGGTCAAATGAAGCCTAGGTCATCAGTAAACATTCAGAATACAGTCTTCTGGTTTTCTTGTTTTCTAATGTGAAGTTATATGGTGCTTTTCAGTCCATGTCCTAGGCTGTGCAGGCTCACATCTGGGAGTCCTGTTGCTTTGGCTCTAGAAGTATGCTTCCACTGAGTGACAAGTGCAATGCAGAGTTACTGCATGGTAGCAAAAGAATACTTGTGTTAACACAGTCAGGGTTAAGTCTGATGCTGAAGAACAGGATACATCAGCTTAGTGGAGTTGCGTGTTAACCTGATAGCTCTGCCTGTGACTCTGACTCAACTCACTTGAGTGTCCCTCCATGACATTGCCTTATGTTAAATAACATGTATCAACTAACAATGTGACTGGCAATCTTAGTAAGGAAGACAGGGCTGAGCAGACACTGACAGTCCTCACACAATGCAGCTGAAATGTGTGGTAGAGTTGTTCTCTGGACTGTACTTTCATCATGGTTGTAGAACATGGTAGACTGTGGTACCTTTCAACAACACAATTTCTTTTGCTTTTGTTGCTAACTGAGTAGGAGATGACCTTCAGAATGAAAACAGCCATTCTCCCAGGCAAGAGAAAGGAAAGGGTAAATACTGATTCCCTGTACGGAAGATAAAACTTTTAACTGTAGTCCAGTACCTTAGGGAAATGACTTTGATGCACTGTCTTGGTTCCAAAGTTTTGGGCAGTTATGGAAAATTACATACACTTTTTTTTTTTTTTCTGTTGGAATGGAAAAATGGTGAGAAACAAGTTAGAGGAGACCAGAAGGGGCAAAGGAACTTGTAGCTGCAAGATAAGTAAGGAATGTTCTGTCTTCTGGTAGCAACCTGTGGAGGATTGGGAGCAGTACCACATTTAATACATCAGACTTTCAGCTGCTGACATTAAAAAAACCCCAGTCTGGTACATAAAGCTCTTCTGGGCCCCACAGAGCTTTAGGGTCTAAGCGTGGCTTAGAATCACCTAGGTTTTTGACCCATAAGGAAATTTCAGTCCTGCCACCAACAGAAAATATTGGAATAAAGCTATATGAAATAATAATATTTTTTAAAAATCAGGAGATTTAGGGAGTTTTGAATTTTTCCTTGCAAATTCCATACATCTGTATGTCATTTTTTCTGTGGAACAAGGGAAAACTTGAAAAGACAGACTCGAACATGGTCACTTGAAAAAGATGAATCTACCGTACCTAAGTGGTTACGTTGTTTATGAGAATAGGTGACAACACATTCACCAAGAGCTGTTGGTGCTTCACTCCCAGGTCATTCTGATTCACGGGTAATTTACATTCCTCTCACAGTGCTTTTCAATAAACAGCTAACTCTGATCTATAATATAGTCAGTTATAACAAGCCAGATTTCAAAAGGTTTATCCATCTAGCTAAAATGAACCTCAGTCATCTTTGTGCACAAAACACCCACATAGGCTATTTGTCTTGGACTTGAGTGTTTGGCAAAAAGCCTGACTTAAGCCTTGAGCATGAAAGCTTAGTGAAAAATGCTGCTATTCGGGGGGGTGGGGGTGGGCAGGGGGGATGTCCAGGACTGACCCCACCCTCCGTACTTAGCTCTGAACTTCTTGGCAAAGGCAGAGAAACCACAAGACAAGTTTTATCATCTGGTAAACGTGTCGCTTGGAAAAGAAAATTACTTCAGTAAAATGCTTCAACAATTATGGTACATTTTAATTAGGTGCATATCACATAATCACAGCTCAGGTTTTTTTAGTATATAAAGCTTTTTTAAAAAAAACAACCCAAGCCAAAACGCCAAGCCAGTGCTATTCACTGAAGAGCTTTAGGAGAGACCCCTGGTAGTGGTGGTCTGTCCTCCCACTCCTGTGGAGTATCTGTTAATTTTGGATGTTGGAAAATAGAGCAAATAGGTCATAAGTGAGGTGAGTAGGCAGCTAGATACGGGCAGATACAAACACCTCACTGCGTCCGTCTGTCACATCAGAATAAAAGAGGAGGGATTTTGATTGACACAGAGTGAAAGAGAAGCAGGATGGCAAAATAGGCATTTTGCAATGCCAGAACCTGCTCCCAGTTCAGGGATGGGACCATACTGACATATGGATGTGGTGGAGGAAACTTTTAAAGCAGAGGGAAATGCCTAGCTTGGTGGGTTGTACCTGCCTCAGACAGTTATCTGATGAGTCTGTCTTTTTCTTATATTTTGGCAAGACTTACTTAGCTTGTCTTGCCAGTAAATTCTCATCTAATTGAATTGACAAGCATGGACATTTTTAAATTAAAGCTTCCAATCTGCCCCAAATTCAACTGGTTATTTTTTATTGTAGAGTAGTGTCTGCCATATGAGTTAATATACTGAGTCACTTACAGTCACTGAAGAAGAAAGCTGATAAAATATCTTTACACTGAGAGAGAATAGAGCTATGATCCTTTTAGGTCATTCTTTCTGGTAGTGTGCTGGCTTTAAGCCCCCTGTATTTGTTTTGGCATGAATGGCACCTTTCATTATTAATCCATTCCTAATTCTTCCCTCAACTTTAGGCAGTGAATTCCCATCTATGACTTCCTCCCAGCCATTGCAGTGTCTTGTTTGTGGATCATGAATCACCAAGAGCGTGTGTTCAAAGAGGTCAATTCTACAAGTTTTGAGAAGTCCTGCTAGCTGCTGGCCAGCATCAACTTTCATTAAACCCAGCGAAGGCTTCTCTGTGCTTCTGTAGTTGGCAAGATGAAACTATAAATTGGTAATTATAATTAGATAATTAAGCATTAGGTATTACAGAGTCTCTTGAAATATCTCTGTCCTTTCCTTCCTTTTCCCCCTTGTTGAGACATTTGTAAAAAGCCTAATATTCTATGATTTTATGTGTGAAATTATAAATTTACCTTTTATGCTTCTATTTCCATATTTTTGAATGTGTGCTTCCAAAATGTGTGCCTGTATTCATAGTAGTAATTAAGGCCCCTTTTGGAGGGATTAGACTCTATTGTGCCAGTGAATATAAAATACTAAGCAGTCCTTTTTATGGAAGGCACATCCAAAATGGTGTTCACACTCAGATCTCTGTGACACAATCATCAGCAAGACATTATGAAGAGTACTGATGTACAAGAAATTATGTTTGTGTATTTTGTGTGTTTGCACATATGTGCATGAGAGTGTGTTTTGCCAGAAAGTGTGCGTATTATGTGCATTAATACTTTGCAAATACAGTCACCATATATACAGTTTTAGAACAGTTTGCCAAGTTTTACTCAACAGCCTCATGATTTTTAAATGACAAATATTTGCTTGGAGGCTGACAACTTCTATGCCAAGTTTCAATCCAAATTGCCCACTGCAATATCTGAGTTAAGGAGCCATGAAAAATGAAATATATACTGGAAAGTAAGGAAGAAAAAAAATCAGCTTTTGCAATTTTGCCAGGTGAGTACTTAAATAGTTGATTCTAAGCTTGCTACAGTAATTTACAATTACAATTACCTGCTACAATCTGTATATTGAATGATGCCATTTAGGAAGGAGTTTTATCTGATTGCAAGGAGCACTTAAAAAGGATACTTTTACATATCACACATTTTGGAGCTGTGACTATCAGGACCTGATCCAAAGCCTTCTGAAATCGAGGGAAAGAGACCTGTTAACTTTAAGACCTTTGGATTGGACCTGAATGACACTATAAAATAGATTTTTTTTCTCTACTTAAAAGGAGTGCAGACTCACCTTTTAAGTTTTGTAGGTTAAATACTATCCAGATTATCATGAGCTAAGAGCTAAGGATCTTTGGTGTGCCATGAGCTGTATAATATTAAGCATCTTCATAACATTAATTCCTCATTGAAAATTCTCCTGTTCTTCAGTGGTCACAGTAACTTGAGCTAGAAGAAGAGTCTCCAGTCTTTGAATTTTTTGCCTGCATACATATATGATAGAAAAATTCACTTGTCTCAGTCACACCTATGCTTGGATAAGACAACCCTGTAATTGTACTGCTGTAACCCTAGCCTTTTACCCCATATGGCTCTTATCAGAATTTTTTTCCATGATAGCAAAAATACAGAATAAGTCTCACTTGCTTATACCACAGCACCACAATTATCTCCTCACAGTACTGAGGGCACTGCCAATCACCCCTATTGGTGGCAACGTTTAGAGGTTAAGTTGGGAGCACTTAGAAAACAGGGACTGCATCATCCTCTGCCTGCCATAGCACCTGCAGTGAATTGATCGTACTTGATTACAATATATGAAATCTCAGCCTGCAATACAGCAGTTACATTGCAAAGCTTGTATGTAATCAGGGGAAAAATCCAAGTGTCTTGCTGTGTCACAGTAGGGTTGGAAGGTAGAAGAGAAAATATGGGTAGTCTGGAGGTAGAGAGGGAGGTTCAGAGGTTAGGCTAAGCTGAGGATGTGTCTTTTTCTGTGTCCGTCCCAGCAGAAATCCCTAGACAAGCCAACAGCCTGAAACTGCAATATTTTCCCCTTTTGCCCAAGAAAGGGAGCATCCAAGGAAAGACACAATGTGAGGGAGCAACATAACATGCCTGCAAAGGAAACACATGATGATATGGCGAGGAGGATAACTGTGGTGGGATTGTTGTAGAATAACAAATTACCCTGAGGCAGTTTTGGGTTGCAGTGGGCACTTTAGTCTTGCAGAAAAATTGGGAGAAATCATCTAACTGCAACAATATACCTTAAACCATTTTAAAGACACTGGCAAAATCTGCTTCCCCAACAAAATTACAGAAATCCTTATTACTGTTTCATCTTCTGGTTTATTCCCTCTTCTTGACATCCTCCATGTTGCATCAGTCAGCAGCAGGGGTGGATCATTACATTCATAGCATGTCCACAACCTGACTGTGAACCACATATGCAGTAGATGCAACATGTCCTTGACACTGGAGTAATTGCTCAAGCACTGTAAAGGTGAGCCAGACGTATCATACAGCAGTTGGTACTGAATGCCAGTCATATATAACTTTCCTATTGGGTTGCCTGGTGTTAGAAATCGCTGACAGTCTCAGCTCTCAGAAAGTTCAGATGGAGTTTCCTCAGATATGTTCCCGGAGATAGACCATGGCTCAGTTCAGTTTCGTGCCAATGGCTGCCTACCTCCATCACCTAGTCTTATATTACCACACTTCTCCTGATTATAGTGTCTTTTCCACACCTTAACCAGGCAGCTACACAGCTCAGGTAAAGCAACTTTCTCTTGACAGAACATTTTGGTCATGAAAAAAATCTCTTGTTTTCATTCTTTTCTTCCAAATCTGTGCCAGAATCCAACCTATTTAGGAATCTGTGGAAGGACTTGTGGAAATCAGTAAATTTCAATGCAAAACCAGATCCCCCATAACGATGGTGTCTACATAATGAATATAAAATGAATACACTTTAGTCCACCTAATTCTTGTCTTTTGCAGTTTTTCTCACTGAGCTTCCTGAAATGTGAACACCAGTGCTAACTGTAGGAAAATACCTTCCAGAGCAAATAAAATTAGATATGAATTTAAGGCGTATTAATAAAAAAAGTCTAAGTTATGTATGAATGTAGACATATTTATAATATTGTTAAGTTCAGTTTGCCATTATTTAGAGGTTATTCCTTGACTATAAAGTAAAATGCACAGTCATACAAAACTAGTCCAGTAAGGTCCTGACTGAATCTTTCATTGTTCTGGGAACTGGTGTTTATGGGAATTTAAGCTGCTAAACATTTCTCAAGATGACCTCGTTTCCCACCTTCTGTCTCACACAACCTGTAGCCTGGTAAAGGACATCTGAATAACAGAACAGAAGAATGCATGTAGAACTGAAACTGCTGATTTTGAGTATCACCTGCATCCCAGCTTTGTATCTTGTTAAAGGGCAGAGGACAGAAGATCAGAGGTCTTTCCTGCAAAGAGCTGCTGGTTGACACAGAAAGAGCTCAGGTCTAGTTAATAAAGTTTGCTCTAAACCTGCACTTTCTGAGAACCTCACATAAATATCATGCATCTACTTCATCTTGTCAAAAGCTTTGTCAGACTGCACAGGCGAATGCCAAAATACGTAACCAGTTTTACAAATGAGTAAGGTTAACAGTTATCTCCCTGCAGAGCAACAATTTCCCTTTTATAAACCCCACCTGAACTGGGTGAGTGCTGCATGGACATACTGTTTTCAGCTTGCAGCCAACATTTAAGCAGTAATCCAAAGTGACAGTTTTATGACAGATCTGAGTAACTCATGAGACAATTGAAAGGATCCTTTTCTCCTTTCTTGAGTGAGATCCACATACAGGAAATTTAGAGATGCTGAACAAGGGAAGGACTCTCCTCAAAGAACAACACGGTATAAAGAAATGACCAATCCTTCCAAACGTTAAAGAGATTTAAATCAAAATGCCATTTCCAGGTTAACACTTCTGATCTCTAAAGTACCAGCATAAAAAATGTGTTAATGACAGTTGACAAAGTTACTCTTCCTGGGCAGCTAATGACATTTTATCTCACAGAGCTAATACCTCTCTACATTCCAATTTGCAGTTCTATGCAGAGCTTAGTTAAAGGGATACATGTGTTTTTACTACATTCAGGTCAAGCTCTCCTACTATTAAATACAAAAGCAATTTTTAAAGCAATAATATGGCTGACATGCAAGTCCATAAAACGAGAAGAATTCCCAGTTAAATCTACAACTTGCCCCTCTGCTCAGCTCTGTTGTGTCCAAACATTAAGCCCATGGGGACCTATAATAGAAACTCTCCACAGTAGATGATATTACATGATCCATGTGGTCATCTGTAAATGCTGTAGCACATAAAATGCACCAAGGAATTCACTGAAGTTTTTATGTTAGTGACTTGTTTGGTTTGGTTTTCCCAGTTGCACAGTAATAGATCCCCACAGATTGGATTTTTATTAGATTACTGTGTTGTCCTTTTAAGGAGGTGGTCCTCTTTAGAGACTGTGGCAAAACATGTTATAGAAGATAATCTAGCCCAAGCATCTTCTGGGATCAGACTGGAAAAAGACAAAGTCCTCATTTAATTCTACATCCTTAAGACACTGTAGCTAGGTCTTTGCCAGCTAAACCAAGGATTCCCATTTGGAGCAACAATCTCATTTATGGATTTCTCTAGAATTATTAAACAAAATGAAGCATAAAAGTGCGTGTTGTTTGCAGCAATTTATCTGCAAAGTTATGAATAAAGCTGATTGCAAGTGCTCACTTAAACATTTCCCTGTGGATTTTTTTTTTTTTTTTTTTTGGTTAAATGGAAATTAGTGTCTGCTTTCCTGGAAAAAATACCAACAAATTTGAGAACCCTAAGTCTCAAACTAATATTTGAAGTATTTTAGTAGCAGTACCTTTTTTTCTTTTGACACCGTGTACAGTTTTTTCAATAGGAGAAAAGAACCTACAGCAAGTACTAGTACAGGTTAACAAGTATTACCATAGAATAGCGCAGCTCCCACTAAAGCCAGTTCCCTGTGGCATGTCCATGGGAGCATTTCAAGTATGGAAACATTGCTCAAGGAACTATGCTTGTAGACCTAAGAAAAAGTAGTTTTCTACAGCTATATATCAACAGAGAATTGCTCTTCTTTCTATTAGCTTGCTTTTATAGATGGAGCCAAAGGCCTGTACACTCGTTGCCTCATGCTGGTGGCTTTTCTTTCTGTGTCTACAGCCAAGGTTTAGCAGTCCTATAGATGTAATGCAGTGTTGCTTTTTAACTTCTCCTTTTATTTCTGTAATCACAAACATTTTAATTATGCTATAGCAATGCCTGTACTTAAGCATGTAATAGCTATATAATGTTCTGTGGAACAAAAGACTTGAAGTCATATAATGGCATTGCACAGTATGTAGCTTTCACGTTGTTACTCAAATTTGCTGTCTAGAATGGTTTTGTTCCCTATTCCCTCTGATTCACACTTTGTGGCATAACGGTAAAAAGGCTTTGAATACAGTATGGGGAACAGACAGCCTGGCAGACAAACAGGGGTCTTTTCCTTCGCAAATACTTTTCAGCATGACACAAATGTTAGCTTTGTATTAGCCCTGTAAAGGTTTCACAGCACCTGGTTGCACGCCCAGGAGGAACGTGCCCCAGGACAGAGGAGAGAGCTAAGCAGGAGCCTTGGGCATAGGGGGGTGTATGTATCTGGGGACACAGCGAGTTTCACCATCTCTCTTCCCCCATCCCAGCACTGCTTTGTACACCCTTTCCTGACACCAGACATGCTGACATGCGATAGCTGACAGTGCAAAACCCAGAGATAGCTTTTCTATGATTTTTGCAACCCTCAGAGATGTATAAGCAGGGTGGAAAAGACTTTACCAGTCAATTACTACTGTTAGTGTTGAGATGCAACAGATTATGCATTTCAACGTTCATAGCAAATTTGCTGTGTCTGATAACAGTCACTTTGATGGGTACAAAGCTCTTATGCATAGCCACATAGGAAAACTGCGTGAAGTATTGAACATTATCTCATTCAACAGTTTCACTGAGAAGAACTATAGTGGAAACTCATACCTCAGATTGCTGAGAGTTTCAATAAACTAATTGTACAATACTACAAAAAAACCCAAAAACAAAACCACCAAAAACCCAAGATAAAGGATAATGAATATCTTTTGATGTGAAGTAAAAAGTTAATCTTTTTTTGTGTGCTTTTTGAGGTTTTAAAGTATTATAGCAGTCTTTTGGCACACTTTTGAAAACCACATCTTTTAAAAATATATGATTAATGCAGGGTACAGAGCAATACTAGAATGATAAAATGCTTCTATTATTTTATAAATTTTTTTCTTATTTTTTGTTGTTGAAGTTAATCCGAATTTTCTAAGTAGTTTATTTAACATAAATCTGAGAAAAAATTCTGTAAATATTTTTTTTTAAATTTAACAATGGAGAGCACTCACCATCTTCTGTAGCATCTTGTGATTAAAGAACTTTTCAAACCCTTGATCCCATGTGTAAATGTATTTGAATTTAGCAAGTGCTTGTAGAATGGAGTTCTCAGAGCAGAGTCATTAGGAACAACATGATCAGCTGTTGGCAAATCTTTTCCCTTAATGATGACCACTAAACTAAGCTGATATTATTTAATCATGAGTTTAAATTAGCAGTGATTGATGATGCTGCTGATTACAAGTGAAAAAGGTAAATGGCAAGCAAGAGTCAGATCACTAGAAATAGTTGAGGGTGTTTGATGACTGCATTTAGCTCATAAACAGTCTTTTGCATGCTGGGTGGAGTAGTGAAACTGTATAAATACAGGTTCAATTCTTCATTAGTATACTGATTTAATCCAGTCCATACTGTAGTTTCTTTGCAGCTCACTATTCAGTAGATGGGAAGACTGAGTATCAGCCCTATAATCTGAGATTTTTGTTTTTTTGCAAAAGGACTTTTTTCACAAAGAATGATGATATTTATTAAAAACACACCACTAGATGGATTTTAACATAAAATGTTCCATCGTCTCTTTCTTATTTAAAAAAAGGCAAAAATAGAGTTTCAGTGTTAGTTGTAAATGTGGCAAAGTCAGTCCTGCAATGAATTCAAATCTGTACATTGCATAAAGGCTACTTAGGGACAAGATAGTTTTAGATCTAAGAAACATGTAAAAAATGACTCATTGTTAATAGGGTGAGCTCTTTGCATTTGGATTAGGGTTAACTGACAGTATCCAGTCACCTTTTATTCTCACATATTCCACTGCAGGAATGCTTTGTGCTGGCCTGAAAAAGAGAGAATTAGGTGTTCCATTTATACTATTGATCTTAATAACCTCATCTCATAAATACCTACTTTATGACATCAATAAAAAGAGAATAGCAGCAACTCCTAACAATAGAAATTGTTACTTTGTAATTCAAGTATTTCATTGAGCATCTCAAAAAGACTCCATAGTGGTACAGTAGTGATATTTTATTACCAGTTTTTAAATATGTGCACAGAGAGACCATTTTTTTTTTTTTAAACAAGTGAAGATTCTAATTAATTGAGCACACTATAGCTTCTAGGTCCTACAGTTATCACAGTTCTTCTTTTTCATCTCTTATCCTCCTCCTGTTCTTCATCTCACACATTAAAAGGAGCATATCCCTTTAAGGGCGTTGGTGGGTGTAAGACAATTTTTCACTGGGCTGAATTGGATGAAATGAAATAGAGAGCATTTTACACAATGGTCTTACCTCCCTGTTACCCTGCATTATCATGTTGCAGAAGGAAATTATCTGCTCTTAGGGGGTGAATCGAAAGATATTGCAGATAGAGGTATTCTCACCTTCCATAGACACCTTCCGGCAGCTGGGCTGGGATGGGACTGTCCCCACAGCTCTCATCCAACAAACAGTTGCCACCAGGAGGAAGCAGACATGGAACTTCTGGTCTCCACTGACATCTCCCTCAAAAGCCCAGATCTTTTTAGCTTCCACCTAAGGCAGAGGAAGGAAACAATCATCAATCATATGAAAGAAGAGGAACCAGAGCCTTCCCTACAATGAGCGTATGTGATGGAAGGTTATGGGCTCATTACAAAGGCAATGTCCACATTGCTGTACCTGAGAAGGGCCAAATTATCTAGCATATCTGGTGGAATAGCAGTCTCAGATCAGCACCAGATGTTTCACAGATTACAGTGCAGACAGGACATTTCAGACTACCTGAGAAATAAATGTGAAACACTCCCTCTTCTTGTTCTTTTAAGAGATATTTGACTTATATTACAGATTGATTTAGCTCTATTTTTATATATTAATTTCTTTGTGTAGCAGATTCTTCCTGGTGAATCCCAGTGGTGTCCTCCAAAAAGAGCTGGGTTTTCGTATCCTTGTGGAAGGTCAAATATTTTTTATGTTTCCCATTGATCTCAGCAGTCCCCACAGAGGACCATCATTTAATAAAATAGAATAGTTCCGGTTGGAAGGGTCCGACAATGATCATCTAGTCCAACTGCCTGGCCACTTCAGGACTGATCAAAAGTTAAAGCATATTATTAAGGGCATTGTCCAAATGTCTCTTAAAAACAGACATTAAACATCTGAACATTGGAAGATGAATATCCAAAAGCCCAAGAGTGTCTAATCTTTATTACAGTATTTTGCCCATTAGAATTTGTCTTTTCTGGGATTATTTCATATGAGTGATGTCTAGTTTTTCTCATCATAGATCTTTTCCCTGTGAAGAGCTAAGGGGAGAGTACAAGTATATAAGACTTAAATTTTTTGTTTGTTTTTTTCTTTTATTCAAAATGGCAGAACAGTAGTGTGGCCCAGAGAGGAAAAGTACTGCCAAATGCTCAGTGTTGAACTGCTTTATCCTGTTCAAGTAATTTCTCTCAGACCTATAAGGCTGTTGTTTTAACTGCCTTTGCTTTGACTTTGTAAAAGATTGTAATGGTAGCTTTAAAGTGTAAGACCCCTAAATCTAAGTATTTGCTTCTCCAAATTCTACCACTATTCCATGTCAGCAATTAATCCAGCTATTGTAGTCAGCTGAAACAGCCTTCTGTTATCTTCTATTTTCAGAATATTACAATTATTAATAATTGAACTAAAAATATTTTGTTTTCAAGTCTTTATTAGAAACTTGCTCACATTTTTATTTCTCTAGCTCTATGATGCCACTGAGTGTGTGATGTGTAATGATGTCACCACACAACAAAGTCACCCCTTTTTTCCTACACCAGTGATTAAAATATCTTTTAAAAAGGCATTCTGGTAGCTGGATATGTATCTTGAAACTTCTTTAAACCACATTTCTAACTCAGAAACCTTGTCTGGCATACAAACAACTTTCCAACAGGAAATTCAAGAGAACCTAGCACTGAGTTTTCAAGTACTCAGCACCTTCAATGAGTGCCAGATTTTTAATAATACTCAATTCATAATGAAGCACAGATTTTCAGAAGGGCTTGGTTCCTGTTTGTGCCCCAAAATAAACTCAACGTGTTGGAGGTTGAACTCTCTGAAAGTCTGTCCCTGGTTTTGGGTGCTACTTGCTTTCAAGCTGCTTCCCAAGTACTCTTAAAATTGGTGGTGGATGGTTTTAATAGTCCAGAAGAGGTTTGTGAGCTTGATAGCTCTTTAGATCTGCAAATAAATACAAATGGAGATAATTTGTTTTTAACCTGTGGAATACTTAATGAATCGAATAATTTCCTTTCAAGCATGATAGGAAGACTGAAAGATATGATCATTTGATGTTTTATGGTCTCTAATTTTCCAGTTAGAAGTCTGTCACAGGCTTAGTATTGAACAATAAACTACCTCCTATTTTGTGTTCCTGTAAAATGCAAAAATCCAGCAGTACACTCATATGGAGAGATCCCTTTGGGATGAACATCGACTTTAACAAATATTTCTGTTTGCAAATGTCTAACATAATTGTTCTTTGAAGACATGACCCACTGAGAAAAATCAAACAAAAATGTCATGGCACTTGTGATAAGCTAGATGTTGAATTCAGCTGGGAGATGATAGTATGAAACAGAAAAGTTGATTATTATTTTCTGCTTTGGAGTAAAGGTACTGAATCATCAAGACCTTTAACTAGCCTAGATTTAAGCATATGTGTTCTTTTTCAAGACAGTGGACTACATTTTGAAATTAAGAGTATATATAAATCCTTCATTTTCACACACCTACTAAGAAAAAAATCAGCTACTTGACCTTAGCAGGTGATTTTTAGGACCAGAATTATGTTTAGTTTTCCTAATGAGAAAAGCCTGGTTCATCCATAACGGGAGCCAAAAGCTTGAGATGCTGAGGAAAGAGCCACAGAGGGCTAGCTGGTACCAAATAATCAGTGCAGTTTCTAAGTTTTTGCTGTTTTCTGAATTGAAGATGACTTACTTTTTGTAATCCAGAGCATGGATTATACTTTTGGGCATAAGCATTTAACAGCCACATTTTTAAGCCAGTGGCTTGGATGTCAACTTCTGACATGAGACACCTAAAATTCATCATCTTTTTCAAACATGTTTTGACTGAAGGAAGCTGTGCTTTGTGCAGAACTCACTCAGGTAGTCTATAGGTAGCAAATGGATAGGAATTCTCTGGTAAAAAATAACATGTAATACTTCACTGGTTTAAACTTCATCATTAACCTTGGAACAATCCCCAATTCAGTAGTCAACAACAAGGTTTAACATGAATAAAATGTGAGTAGCAAAATCAGAGGTTAATTCTGTTTGATTCTACCTATAAAGATGGAGAGGAATAAGTTATGATAATGAAACCCCAAATATTTCTTTTGAATAGTTTCAATGTGATCAAATTGGTCTTAAATAATGATTTAAGACATTGATTGGAAATAATTAATATCTCTGAACACTAGTTTCTTACAACCAGAGGCAGCTCAGTAATGTTATTTTCTAACTCTATTAGGAATTATTTCTTTGCAATAACTCATTTTCTTATTGATATTAATTTTTTTAAATATTATAAACAATATCTTACTGGTATTATAAATATTGATATTTTTGCTAAAACCAGAGAACTCCTCATGCATCCTACAGGATCCAGCATCTCAGAGACTGACGTTTGTTGGTTTTTTTTTTTTTTTTTTTTGAGAAGTGAAAAGGCCTTTCTCAGATACATAAAGCTCTTTATGTTGTTGTTTTTAATCAATAAATGTCTGTCTGCCTGTCTACCTTTCCATCTATTTGTTGGTTATATGTTGTTACTTCCCATAACATCTGAATGCTCTCTACTTAAAATCAATAGGTTGGATAAAATTTCTAGTAGGGTACCCTAAAGACTCCAGCTCTACTGCTTTTTTAGAAAAAAGATTTAATGGGTGAAACTGCCTATTTTTTCTTTTTTTTTAGATCTAATTATTATTTTATTTTTGTATCGTGGGTTCCTTGGGACACTTTAGTTCTGAACAAATTTAATAAAATTTTTTAAGGTAGCTGGGAGGAAACCCTGGCAGTGTGATAGAACATGTCTTGACATTGATACCAGTGAACTCAAGACTATAAGAGATTTCATTTCTGCAGAAAGGTTTATGATACAGTGCTCCTCAGACTGCAGAATGACAGCAGCTTGGGTGGTCCCCCCTTCTTCAAAATTCCTGAAAACGTTTCAGTTTATTCCTTCTATTATGCTTCTGTAGCAGGCAAAATGGTAAACGAATAAGGATGGACTCCGATTCCATGGAAGGAATTAAGCCAGGCAGTATGTGACTGCAGTATTAATACCTCCTGCATCATGGGGCAGTTTCTGAGGATGAACAGCAATGGGACTGCTGGTCCTTCTCTTTTCTTAAGAGGGGAGGGCAGGAGTGGCATACAGACAGGTTGGCATGAACATTGGAAGTGTGATGGCTTGTATGGAGAAGTCTGAAGCAAGTTATTTCCATTAGCGAAAGATGGAAAAGAAGGAAAATCTTATGTAAATCTCATAAAAAGTTATTAATTGATTTTAGTGTTTTCTTTAGTAACACAGGGCTGTGTATTTATGAGCTTTCTGTTGGTGTGGAGAAGCATGGACTGCCAACCCTTCCTTTATGAGGGCAGAGGAGTGCTTTCTCTAAACACCATCTTCCTGCCTTGCTGACCAACTTCAGCAGGATGTGGAGTACTTTTAGCAGTAATGAAGACATTCGGCATCTGGCAGAAAGCATCCATCACTTCACAGGCTGGTATCCCATGTTAAACAAAGATATCTGCTCCATAAAGTACGACTGAAAAGCCATTCTTCCAGACTGATGTCCAATTGATGCATATGTTGCCGAAGTGAGCATGAGGATGAGATTCTTGGAAGCACCCAGGATCGGTCCAGCTCAGTTGCAAATTTCACAATAAAAATCTCTCTCCAGAATTCACTTACATGTGAAAGTCTTCAATGTTTGCGGTCTTCTTTGAGATTTTCAGTAGGGCCTAAGGGAACGAACATCTCACTTTACAGCAGTGTTTACTGAGAATGAAGCACCTGTTTCCTTCAGTCACTTTTAATGTTGATTTTTAGGAATAATCCAAAATGTATGAGAAGTCATGGTATGATCCCCACTGGTCTCCACAGGCATTCCATCAAGTCCTTATTCCACATCTGAGTGCTATTTCCTGTTTTTAAGACTTCTCATTATTATATTAGAATTCCTGTTGGAAGCAGTTGTCACTAAAGTATCTATTTTTTCAAGAGACAGCAGCAACAGTCATAGCATGGAGAGATGTTTAACAGAACTGGCTTATAAAGGTGTGTTCATGGTACTGGGCCAGAGCCTTGGCTGATACAAATCAGTGTAGTTTCATTCTAGTCAGCACAGCTGTGGTGATTAAAACACTGAAGATCTGGCTCTCAGGATTTTTTTCCTGTCCAGATCATATTTATTCACTGAAGTTGAAAGCGAACAGGGATTTTCACCTTTAAATAGAAACCTCATAGATCTCATCAATCCAAACTCAGCAAGGGAGAGAAGGGGATGAAGGGATGCCCTACCGAAAACCTCTCATAGTTGGCAAAATATTTTTAGCAAGGAAACATAGAAATCCCCTTAGCTCTCCTGCATCACCTCTGCTTCTAATCACAGTGGAAAATATCCTGGAGAAGGCAAAGACATTCCTCAGCTCATACAAGGTAGTTTTGTTTCCCTGCTGACTGCATTTCTGTAGAAATTAAAATGGTGCCCTTAGTTGTCCATCCTGGAAAAAAATGCTGCTTTGATGTGCAATTGGATCCAATTCTGTCTGGAATCCTGATGTTCTTGTTGAAAGGGGATAAAACCTCTGGGGAGCATGACAGAAGAAACTGTTCCAGAAGCAGAGTCAACACACCTATTCTCCCTTGCTGCTGCTTTTTTCCAGCAATAGCAGGGTCGTTCACTACTCAAATGTCTGATTACTGTGAATATAACAAAAGGTTTAGTTTCCTTGGGAGTCCAAATAGCCAAGTATGTGGCTGCATGTGCTGTTCTTACTCATAAATGCAAATGCTAACCTATAAATCTTTCCTTTTACAGTACTGTAATAACATTCTATCTATTTAGCCTAGTACAATACCATCACAATAGCTTTTTCATTGTGCTGCATTCATATTAGACTAATATAATGAGATGCTACCACAATACCATGAAATAAAACGATGTTCTTGACGTATTTCCAAAACATTTGAACACTGTTTCCAAATCGACCTTGTGAATAAATTAAATAATAGCTTGCAAAAACGTCCTCTAGCATTTTCAGAATGTATGCAAATGCAAGCTTGAATGTTTACATGTTTCTTACAGTGTCTGGGATTATACGGCATATTTGTGCACATGAGTGTTGTCTCTGGGTGTATTTGTCATTTGTGCTCAGTGGCTTGCACAGAATTCTAGCATGATTTGCCCTTCAAGTTGTCCAATTCTTCCTCCTCTTCCTGATGACCTGCATATTAAACTTCTTTTCTGTAAGACTTCAGATTTCAGTGGCCCTTTCCATTTGTCATATGCATTATAGTCACTCAGAAACCTTTCAGTACTGTTTATTCAGTACGTACCCCGATATAGTCCTCCTCTGAACCATCCGGTGTCTTTGACTGCAGATTTCTAAAGGATACCTTCTTCAAAGGATCTGTATACGTATGTATAAAAAGACATATACATATATATGTTTAGGGTTCCCACATTGGAGAGGTGGTTCAGAGTAGTGGGGGGAGACTGAAAATTGAAATTAAATCTGAGGGACTCATTTTCCTGGAAGATATTTTGGTAATTCTTTTTTTTTTTTTTTTTTTTTTTTTTTAAATTAATGCCAAGATCACAAGCAATTGAAAGAAGGAAGCTTTGTTTACCTGGAAGCGATTATTTGCAGGTTCTCAGTAGGCAATCTCTTGTTATTGGTAGACACATAAATATTTTCTCTTGGTGATGTGCCCCTCTCTCCTTTAGAAATTGCCTAATCATGGTGTGCTGTGGAGTGAAAATGAACTTGCTTTTTACCATCATCTTTCCCATATCTGTAAATGTCATTTATGGATCATCAGGGATGCACAGATCACAGGCTGTAAGGTACAGTATAGATTTGTAGTTAATAAAGTCCAAGGGATCATTATGACAATATCATCTGTTGTTCTACATAACACAGACTGAAGAATTTAGTCCAGCCATTTCTGCTTCAAACACACAACATTTGGCTGAGCTGCACTGTACTTTTTAGAAAGATATTGACTGATATCTTTCACTTTCAAAAGTGAAGCCCCTAAGTGGAAAGATCTTGTAAGAAGTCTCAAAAGACTTCTTCCATTGATACACTAGCACATATCTTTTCAATACTCCCATTGAGGCATCTAATCCAAACCTCAATGATTTATCTTTACTGACTTTAATGGGCCTCACAAAGCTAGTTTAAAGTAATGGATTGTGAATTTTAACCAGTGTGTTCTTCTCTTATGCTGTAAAAATCCACTGCAGACAGAGACCCAGTTGTCTTTCCCCAAGATACACTAGCATCATTTCTGAGTTGCTGTTGGCGGGCAATAACAGGTGGGTTGCTTCTAAATGCTCCTCTTGATAGATGCTATTTTACTTGACCTTTCTGAAGAGGAAATGGTGCATATGTTTATGAGAAACACTCTGACACTGTATCATGGGAGAACGTGCATTGTTTGTACAATAACAATGGGAAATTTTCCACTAAGCACTTTGCCAAAAAGTAATTATTATGGTTGGCTATATGTCTTGTTTGCCTGTTTTTCCAACACCGTGGAAATTTTCATCTTCCTGGTGGTCACATCCATAGCAGAAACTGGAAAAATCTTGTATCATTTTAGACAACCTGCTGCTTGAAACATGAAATAGTACAAAACTAAGGAGGCATTCACAGCACAGAGCTGCAAAAAACCTGGTCAAAAGCAGTTATATAATTAAAGGTTGGGGTTTTTAAATTTTTTTTTGGTATTATAAGTTTCTGTGCACATGTATTTTACACAAAATAAGATCAGCTGGTAAGTGTCTGTTCTGTCTTCCCTCCTCCCAGAGGTGCAACTGAGATCTATTGGTATGAACGCGGAGCTGAAATTTGGAGACCTACTGTCTGTTCTTCAGTTTATTGCTGATTTACATTGTGACCTTCAGTAAATCACTTCTCTGCTCTTCCTCAGCTGTAAAAGAAGGATGCTTAGAATTTATAGAACACCTTAAGGGATGAAGGCACTACATATGCCTTTATTGTTATTGTTTATAATAAGACTGAGGAAAATCCATGGGATTTGGTTCACCTGTAATATTTGGAAAAGTGAACTTCAAGTAAATGTGTTTCTAGTTGAAAGCCACTTTGTTTGAAACAAATGTAGCTGTCCAACTGGACAGCTGCTTAAATTGATCTGCTTTTGGTCGTTACCCTCCAAATGCCATCCTCAAGGCCAGTGACAATTGGTTTGCTTGGACACCTGTTGTCTTTTTCTTCTCCTCCCTTCAGTTTCTGTTTGAGATTCAAACAATCCAAAAACAACTCTCCGTTTTCCCTCTGTTTAGCTATTTGTCACGCACCAATGCATTAATTACAGAAACAATGGACAGTAAGATTAGATTGATTGTATCATGGCAAGAAATGCAGGGAGGAGAATACTGATGCTGTGTCTGCAGCAACAGTAGAGAAGAGACTGGAGAGCTAATCCAGCAGCAAGATAGAGATGTAGCAGAGGAGAGAAGATAACAAGACCTCAGTCTTGCTACTTGGTCTTCATAGTACAACTGACTGCTGAGTGCAAACAAACCCCCCTGGATATCAGTGAGGCTTGACTCAACTGCATTAGGCCACTCACACACATGCAAACTGGAGAGAGGGGCTGCCAGCAGTGAATAGATGTGATAATGTATGAGATATGGGTTGACAGTGCTAAAGGCAATTGTGATGTGGGCAGCAATTCTACTGTTGTTGCTCCCTGCCTTGCAACTGTGAGGATTCATTCCCTGAGAAAGGGGAGCCCTAATGCAGGAGCTAATTACCCAGGAAATACTTTCTTTAATAAGTGTACACCTAAAGAAAGGGAGAGCAGCACACTCCAGAGCACTTTGTCCTGAGCACCAAAACCTTCTTTCTCCCAGTAAAATCTCTGCCAGAATTTCCCCTCAGACAAGGACAATACTTTTTATTCATAAAAATGGCCAGGCCTCTGATTTCTTCTTACCCTTTAGACCCTGATCTGAGATTAATGTATACTGTAAGATTCCTTTCAAAGAGCTGGCTTCCCATTTGAAGAAATTATGCCCCCTTATCATTGATCCAGACCAGATTGGTTTTATTAAAAACAGAAGTTCCTCCCACGGCATGTGGTGATTATTTAGCACTATGCATTTTTCCTGTAAATACCATGAAGAGCTGTTAGCCCTCAGTCTGCACATGAAAAATGCTGGAGATCCTGCAAAAAAATAATAAAAAAGCTGTTTCTAATGTAATATCTTGAAGTCCTTCAAGTTTGAGGGGATTTTATGTAATGGTTAAAAGAAAACCTATACGATCTCTCTTCTTCCTCCATGTATACTAACATTTATTCGCATTACAGTAGCATCTGGCAGTCCCAACTGACTTCAGCACCCCAGTGAGCTAGACACGGCACACACATAATAAAAGACAGTCGTGGGCTCAAAGAATGTAAGAGAAAATCTTTGCTCAGTGAAGCTAATAGCAAAACTCCCATAAACCAGTGGGGCTGAGATTCAGACTTACAGCCAAATTAGTCAAGACAGACAAAGGGTGGATGGGCGAAACTGAGACCTGCAGAGATCTGAATCTGAGACCTGCACTGAATCATCTATATCAAAACACAGCTGTAACAGAAGAGCAACCATTCCTCAGCAGAAGAACAACCTTTCAAGTATCCTGTCTCTGGCAGGGGCAGTAATGAAAGCATAGGAAAGCACAGGAAAAAAAAGCAACTATGAAGAAATCTTTCCTTGGTACATCCTTTCAGTTTCTGTACTGAGTTTTGATGAAGTTTGAAAACCCCCAGGTCTTTCAGACCATGATGTTTAAAGGATAACCTCTCTGCATGAGCCTAAGCCCTCTCTGGACCCATAATACACCTCTGGCCTTGGCACCTTCCGTAGGGGAACTTCAGCACCTGAGCTGAGAAGCTGAGCTTAAATATGCTCAAGGTCACATGGACATTGGTGAACTAGGCTGGAACTGGACTTCCTGCATTGCACGAAAAATTTTTTGCCGTCACCACAAAGGCGACCTTTCTTTCATCTGTTTCCAAAGCAATACTGGCAAATAAGATCAAGCTCTGTTACATCCTTTTAATGGTAGAACCTCCTGACTGGGTTAAAAGATGTGGTGCTTTCAATTCCCCAGCACATTTTACACCAACAGCTATTTACAGGTGGGGCTGGGCACAGAGGAATTGGCCATTCTATTCCAGATAAAAAGAATCTTACTGAACTATTTGTGTCAACATTGTCAACACTGTTTGACAATAGCATTATCTCCTTTTCAGCCTTCCAAATGTCTGATGAATTTAATTTCAGGGAATATCATCTCACTGTGGAGCTGACTATCATAAAGCACAGAATTTTCTTTCCTCCTGCACACACTTCTGATCTTATGCTATCCCATGCCACTTTTGTTATTACTTGATTACAGCAACATGTGTAGGCTCCATTCTACTAGAAACTGTATATACAAATATGAAAAGATGGGTATGGCAGGGGAAGCCAAATGTGAAGCAACGAATTCACACAGCAGACTGCTGGTAGGGCCAGGAGTAATTCAAGTATCTCTGAGTTATAATCCAGCATCTTGTCCATCTTTGTGTTTGTCTTCTCCGCTTTGCTTAATCTTTCACTGAGTGGACAGAGTGAAAGGTCTGTAGTCTTCTTGAGATGGAGACACCACTTTGTCTGTTAGTGTTGTTATCCAACGTGATCCAGCTGGGTTAAATTACTCTCAGAGTATTTCTTGTTCCCATTCCCTCAAGCACAATGCCTATTTTGTAAATTGAGATCAGGCTTTACCAAGGGCTGAAGCTGCCTCTTTGAAGCCCAGGGAGACGAGATTAAGGTATTAGGTTTGATATTTTGGGACTATGGTGTCTTCTGCCTTCCATAAAGTTATTTCCGTTGCGTATTTATATATACACAGAATTTAAGGGCATTTGATCAGACCTAGAAAGATGGGCTAACCTTCTCCATATCAGCTGCTTGATATGAGTATTCTTAAAATCTATGTCTTGCAGGCTGTCTAGTAACTATATTTCCTATAAACTATCCAGTTCCCATTTTATTTGCATTATTAAAATGCCTTCTTCCCTCTTCCTTGCAGCAAGCCAAGGGCCCAAGCATGGAGACTTTTCCACCACAGGAAAAGGCTGTTATGCACAGAGTTGGCATTGTTTTACCATGTCACACATAAAACTTGATTATTTCACATGCCAGTTTGAAATAGTTCTTCTATAAATTTATGGCAGAGATGGGCTAACGTCACATAGAGTACTTGGTACTATGTTTTTTATATGACAGCTTGCTGATATTTCCATTGAATGACCTCTCCTATTTAGCCACATGACACTTAATAATCCCACTGCTTGAAATAATGTCAGAAGATTCTGTTAACGGTAGAGCAGTCCCACATTGTAAGTTTGAGACAGCTCATTTGCTCACAATCCCTGCAGCACACTTCCATCCAGACATTGCCCATTATGTGTAATCATATGGGAGTAAAGCAAGCTCAATGCAATATTTGGGATAGTGTAATGGAAAGTGAGATTCATATGGATATAGTGCTAAAATGTTCATGTACTTGGACTGAATATGGAAAACTGGCCAGGATCAGAGGAGACCTATAACCAGTAACTTGCACTTGGCTACCATTTATTACTTACAGAGAGGGCAACTGTAGTTTAAACCTTGGTTCTCCGCTCATTAATACCAGATCTGTGCACAACTGGATCATCCTCTATACAAAATGTGATCTGGCTCAGGTATGAGAACTTGACAGTATTTATGTCAAATTAATCAGAGCATACAGTACAGTGTTTATCCTGGCCTGATGATGGCTGTAGAAAGACAGATGATAGCTGATACAGCACAAAATTATGCTTTTGAAATATATCAAACAAGTGTGAATTGGCCAAATGAGTTTGTACTAGTTCAGTATTTTGCCTCAAGTGGCAATAGCATTTTTGATCTATTAAGTATGCCTCTAAAACTGTTTTTGCCATGTTCCCAACCTCACTTTACAAAGAAATAGACTATTTGTAACTTGTGCATGCAGAAGTGGAGCTGCTCACAAACAAATATATATTTGCCATCCTGTAATTAAGTGCAAACCCCATAATCTCAACTAAGCAAAATTAAAAAAGGTAATTATTTTTATTTAGGCAATTATAGGTTACTCCTATATTTACCTACTAGATGCTAGTGAAAAAAATGATGGGAGAAACAATCATACCTACCACATTCACGTTGAAAAAATAAGTTCTTCCATAAGTGATGGAACAAATTCAGTTTGTCAATATATAGGAAGATAAAAACCTTTTGTTCCTTAAACTTCCCCTTGCTTGCCACACTATAATAGGTTCTTCCCCAACCTTTCCCCTTTATTTTATCCTTGTTGAGCAAAAACAATTGCAAGCTGTGGTTGATCAGCCAGATGGCCATTGCCAAACAGACTGGACAATGAACTATTTTTGTCTCTTTTTTCTTCACTGGAGGCATCAGCTTTGGTTTCCTCTACCTACTGATTTTCATGAGTACATTGGAACGTAAGCATTTTTATGATTTTGCATGTGATTGAAATTGGTCCGTGGATTTATTCAGGAAAAATCTATTCAAGAGTGGGGCCAGCCAGCCAGCCCACCCACATAATCAAATCAGTCTTGTTTCTTCAAGGAAACAAGACTAAAAAAAAAGGAAAGATATTACAGTGGCTAGCATAATAACCTAAGTTATGAGTGAAATGAGTTCAATTAACAATTCTGTGACCCTGGGAAAGATTCGCAAAGGTACACTAGTAAAGTATTTTTCACTAAACTTTTGGTGTCAAGTTCCAGGCGTCAAATTCACAAACTGTCACTGTACAGCTTATGAAAGGACTCAGGACTGGACTCATAATCAAATACACACCAAGGGATCTAACTAGAAATGTAACCAAGATATTTGATTTAGAAGTGTAGCCACTGTAGTCTTTCTACGTGGTCAGGGGAAAGGCATGTACAGGTGTAAAAGGCAATGAACCTTGCAGTTGATTGAAAGTTGAATTTCCCTATGAAGACAACCAGCTTTCTTCATCAGTTATGTAAGAAATCTAGAGTAACTTTGCTTCCAACATTCAGTTAATCGCTTAAATAAAATAGGATAGAGCCAGCCCTGACTGGGGCAAGAGAAAATAACCACCAACATAGATTCACAAAAGAAAAAGTGGTCAGAGATCATCTGAAATCCCACCTATCGCCTTAATTTTGCTGCCCACATTACCAGTCCCCCCTCCATAAGGCTGGGGTTCATGGAGCAGAGTTCTTTGCTCCCACCCCTTCTTTGTGAATGACAGGTTTGCTGTCATCTTTTCAATCTGATTTGGGAGTGGTGATAGCTTAAAGGGGTTAGAGTAATTGCAGGTGAGCAATGGAGTCTAGAGCGTTTAAGTCCTCAGGAAATTCAGCCTCAAATGTCCCATCCAAATGGCATATTTCCTGACTAGAAAGCACCCCTTCATGAAACCCTCTTGACAAAAATTTTCCAGTGTAGTGTGTGAGGTATATTTACATAACAAAATTGGAGCCCTGCAGTCTGAGTTAAAAGGTGATCCTTAAGGAATTGTACTGGGTTGAGATTTTACATTTGCCTGACATAATACTTCCTCTGAGTCTTATAATATAATCTGATATGAGAGAAAAAAAGTTAAATATTAACACACATTTTGCCATTCATTAAAGCAGCTTAAAATTTTCTCTTGCTTAATCCCATTTGAAAGTCGTGTAGGGCTGGGAAAGTAAGGGAGGAGGACAATATGTAAGGTGGGACGATGGAAGTAAGACTTTGGGTTATTTCCTTATTTGATCTTTTCCTGAGTTTCAATTTTCAGGGATGCACAACACTGATTAGACATACTTGTCATTTACCCTCATTAAAAATATACTTAAGAAGCAGAGTTATAGCAGAGTTGCACATAGTGGGGAAGGCAGAAGATTATATACATAAAGATGTTTGAAGGTAGGGCATTAGGCTGAGCTTTATCTTCTTCAATATTGATTCAGAGATACAAAAAAAACAATGAAATGCTGTTCATAAAGCTTATTTATCTTTTCCACATAATTATTTTTTTCTCTTTCAACAAGAATTAAGAGTGCTCTTTTTGTTGTCTTCTCCTGTCAGTTTGAGTTGTTGAAAGGTGCCAGATTGACTGTGCTGGAGATTAAAATCCTTTAATTACCCACCAAACGGGTTATATGTGGACAACAGAAGGGTAAACTTCCTCATGCCACCCTACCAGTGTGTGCAACCAAGATCCTGAGGCCTGAGAGAGAATCTGCCATTCTTGCCAAGTGAAAGAAAAGCACAAGATCAGATCTGCGCCTAGTGAAAACTGACTCCAAAAACCTGCACAGCTTTAAGCTCTGTATCTTTGATTTAATAGAGATATTTGGGGGAAGAAATAATCAGTGGAAATTAGCTATCTCTAAAAATGATTGGTTCCTTCCAAGTAGAAAACTGACTTATACCACTTAAATGTATTAGGCTACAGAAAGTCTTACTTTATTTGCTTAAATATTAATGCAGTATGTCTCTAACATTTGCATTTGAAGTACCTTCGATCTTTTTATCAGTTTCTGTAAAATAGTACTTCCTTAAATTCTTCTTGTATATACTCCCGCTTTACTTAAACCTAAATCCTCTAGTTCTGGTCTCTTCAACAAACTCAAATAGATCATCAAGCTTAATTTTATAATAATCTTCAGCCAGCTAGTTTAAATACCTCAGTCGTGTTACTTCTTAATCATCTTTATTATTCTTCCAAGACTAAGTAATTCGCTCCTCATATGTAAACTCTTCCATTCATTTATCAACTCAGTTTCTCTGCACTCTGCTGTCTTGATTTCTATTTTCCTTTATAAACATTGACCTTATCTAAACACCATGGGCCAAATTCTAATCTTAGTCATTGCACTCTAAATCCAGGGTAACTGACTTCAGTGACTGGTTTTGATTTGATGTTAATGGATTTACTTCAGATTTACTCTGCTATAGCTAAGCTCACAAACTTGCATTATGGAGTTTAAAACTCAAATCTCAGAATACCCTTGTGGTTTTTTATGCACTCTCTTCTGAGTCAAATTAGCATTCTCTTGACCCTCTTTAAAAAAAAAAAAAAAAAAAAAAAAGTATGGGAAATTTAAGTGGAGGGGCCATTTTTACTTCTTTTCTGCCTTTGATGGTTATTCAGTTCTTGAAGTTTCAGCTGGTAAATGACCACCAGAGGTAATGTGAATATCTTAAGTGGAAGTTAATATTTTTTCGTGTGTTGTGAGGGTTTCATTCCAAGTTTGCAGAATAAACTCTTGGGAATGAAGGACCATCAAAAATTTCAATACCTTCTCTTTTACCTACACAGATCTTCTGGGACTTGTTTCCTTATATGTATATATATATATATATATATATATATATATATCAGCCCACTTTCTCCCAGAATGGCCCAACTTTAAGACAGCAATCCAGGACAGATTTGTTATAATATGACATTCAGATATTATACTGGCAAGTGTGTTTAGAAACTCGAGACTAGAATAGACTGTCAAGAATTGTAATTTTTGAAGACTATAGGTGTTCCAGGACTTTCTTCTCTTTCCTTTATGCTCTGCTTTTTGTAGTTTGTGATTCAGTTTTAATGTAAAAATGAAGAACCTGGTTTGAGTCCATCCTCTTTTAACAACCATATCTACTATGCAAATCACTATAACCTCCACAGAGGGGTGAAGTGACTCTAACATGTGATCAGTTTTGAATTGCAAAAGGAATTTACAGGGAATTGAAATGATAACATGCATAAGTTTTCTCCAAAGCATACTCTCAACTGAAAAAAGAGAACAGCAAATCTTGGTTATGCAAGATTTGTTCCTAGCATTTTGTGCAGGTTTTAAGAAATATATTTTTTAATATTATCCACTCTTTTAGTGTTGTCTTCCCATCTAACTATTTGATGGTATGAGCCTATTGAAAGAGCTCCATGTTAGGTTTGGCAGTCCTGCTCTGCTGAGTTCCTCTTATCCAGCAGGAAGCTAAGAATTTGCTTCATCTGTTTGTGCCTCAAAGGTAAGAAGAGTAGTTAATTCATAGGGCTGTGTGCTGGGATAAAGCATAACCTCTGAAAGAAGTTCAGAATAAAACCAATAACTCTGCTTATATATTAGGTTTACAGCCTTCTCCATATGCCGGAGTTTGCCAAGAGAGGCACAGAGCTTGTGAAGGTCCTAAGAAAAGCTCATGCTTTAGATACATGGTCAAATTACAAATGGCTGAAACGCATTCAAGCATTTCTTCCTGCATCCTCTCAAGATGATTTGTTATTGTCCTTCTCAAGAGCTTATCTCTCATGCGACAGGGCTGGAAGAACAAACTTTGGAAAAGACCTCACTGACCTGAAGGTGAAAGCAACTGTGCTAACCTACGCTACTGCCTGACCAAACTCACTGATTTGTGTGCTGACAAATCTGTGTGATGGTCTGTTCCACCAAGGAAATGGTGGGGGCAGTCACCAGCAGCTGATGAGTGTGGTTGCACTGCTGGGCTTGAGACTGTCCATGAGAAACCCGGTCCTGCTTCTCCTTTCCATAGAAATCTGCTCTAACCAGTGAAACTCTTCTCTAAGCTCCTAAGAAATCAGGCCTTTTCAGGTATGGCTGATTTTACGTCTATATATTCTTTCATGTCAGAGAACCACAAAGTGTTTTACATACTAAAGGGAATCACTTTGCCCATCCACTGCTAAGGAGAAACATGGCAACTCGTTAACAATGCAGAGCAATATAGCACAACACCTGCTGTCTTCTAATGAAAAAAAAAATCCTAGATCCAATTGAAGCTTCAGGGAGTTATTTTTTTAAGCAGGAAGAATGCAATTACTCAAACTTCATCACTGTTCTACCCAATGATTTTTAATTACCTTACTTTTATGTCTCTTGTGCAACTGCTCACCTCTAGGATCATTGCCTCTCCTTGTCTGCTGACTAGGAGGGCAAACTGCTGAGTGTACATCTGGTTCTGCAGGCCCCTTTCAGCTGGGTCTGAGCAGGTCATTATCTCAATGTGTCCATCCTCCAACCACCTCTGTGAAAATGGGAAATGGTTTTGCGTCCGTATTACAGCTGGGAAATTTGAACATTTAATGACTCATCAAGATAAGTCACACAGAAAGACTAGAACAGAGCATGCACTCTGTTTAATTTCTTGAAATCTATGACAGTGTCAATAACCTTCATTGATCCTTTCTCTTTGAATCACTAAAACAACTTCAGTTAAAGTTTTCTCTGAAGTCAGGTATATGCATACCTAAAATCTGGGGTCTCAGCCTGAAGTTATGATATACTTACGTAACCATATGTAATTAGTTATTTCTTTAAGAATCTATACTTAAGAATCAAAAATTTAACATGAGAGAAAATAAGATTCTGTCTTTATAATAGTTTTATACTTCTTTTTCATCTAGAATATTCAACTATTACCCATGATTTATGCCCCAGTACCTGAAGAGGAACATGTACCATTTATTTCCACAGGAAAGTTTCCTTGCTTGTGTAGATGTAGACTGAGGATGCTAAGGACCCTGAATCCAGAGAATGGTTTTGTTTTTCAGAAGTCTGGTAACATTTGTGCACTGCTTAACATAAATTTTCCTCTTCCTTCCATGTGGATATGTTCTGAGCTGCCCTTTATTTGACCTTTTACTTTATCAGAATGCTGTTCTGTATGAAAAGTAGACATTCATCTTAAAGAAAATTACTGTGATGTGTTTATCAAAAAACCCAGAAAAATACTGTGGTGTTTATCTGGTAAGAATACTGTGCAACAACATCTAAAACATTTCTCCAAGTCATTGCATATGATAAAGAGGGCTTAGTTCTGAGCAACCTGAACTATAGAGTATGTATTTGTTTCACTAAGTACAATAGCAATTAAAGTGCAAAGGCACATGTTATTAAAGGGATGTCTTTTGGATATACTTACCTATCAGTTCATACAGAAAGATCTTTGAAAGGTCAGGATGCCCACAGGCCTTGCACAAGTCTGACCAGCTGTTTCTCAACTCCTCAGCTGTTAGATGGGACCAACAATTCCAAGGTGGTGCTGAAAGGTTAGCACATCAAAACAAGAGACTGAGGCAATGAGGGTCATGCACATACCTAAGATGGATATCTAGAAAGATAAATCTTCAGTATGGCCACAGTTTTTCACAGGGCAATTCAGAAAGCCCAACCATAGAACAAAAGCACATTAAATCTTCTCTGTCTGTGTTGTCATCAGTTATTGTGAGAACATTTCCCTGGTGCTACATCATTTCCAGGATTTTCCCTATCAGGCCCACATCCCAGCTCCCGTAACTGGCATTACATTTGGGAGAATCTTTGTGGGCCTCAGAGATATTGATGCACCTTGGATGTGCAGTTCTGTGACTTGCAAAAGATGTGAATGAATAGCTGAACAACATATATAGTAATATTTATTATAATAGCACAGCATGTAAATTTTCAATTAAATGTTCTCTTCTACTGTATGTCATCCAAGATGAGTTGTATTGCAGGACTTGTGATCATAGAAGGATGAGAAGAATACAGAGTTACCAAAAGAACTCTGCTGGCCAGCCAAGAGTATGACTAGCCAGGGGGGAGAGGGGTGGAGTAAAGGGAAGGGAGAGGGAAAGAAGGGTGGAGAACAGAGATTCTGTGGTGGTAATGTGCTAGCAGAACCCTCCATTGGCATCAAATAACAAAGGATTTTTGTGACCTTCTCTCACTTGCATAAAGAGAAGCACATGTACAGAGTGACAGCAGCTTGGTTCTAAGGTTCTTAGGTCTGTCTCCCATTGTCCAGCAATGGACACTACATTCTTCCTTGGGTATTGTTTGTAATAACATCTTATCCTATACTGTTTACATCTGATGCCTTTCAGCACACACCATTCTTTTAGTCTTAAAACATCCCCTTATTTTATGTTCTTTTGTTACGTGATGAGTGGAGACATGTAATACAAACTTTTCATTTCATCCATCTTTATAGCTGTATTCAGTAACCAAGCTTGATTATTAAATTTGAGCCTTATTCTGCATCAATCTACTCCTGTGCTATGTTCTCAGGCCAAGTCGTCTAAGCAGACCATAAACCAGATGTGATTCTTAACTTTTTCAGGACTTAATTTTGCCACTTGGTTTGGATCACAGAGAAGTTTTCAGCCTGCAGTCTTTGATGCCTTATGTTTGCGTTCATAAAAATTATATAGAAAGTTATAAAAGAGTGATAAGGCCTTCCAGTTTTACCACCAAATGGAAAAGTTGTCCACACAAAGAATTTATAACCATCTTGTAGCAATTTCTAGGATCTAAAATCATTTTAGCTGATTATGCATTAGAGATGTTGAAAGGAATGTAAACCTACCAGTTTCTATGCAAGAATCATGAGAACCAACTATGTTTCCCGTTTTTATATACCAAAGGCCTCTCTTCAAACCCCACTTACATGCTGAGATACATTGACTTCAATAGGACAACTTAAGAGAGTAAGGAAGATTTGAATGAATGAGGGTTTCAGGTGTGGGATCTAAGATCAAGAAGGATGAAAGCCTTTTAGTTAATTCATTTCAGAATCACTAATACTGAGTGACTGAAAAACTTCAGTTATGATTAATGATGTTGGGATTTTTTTGAAAAGATAAAGTCAGGATTCTTTGTAAGTCTTTTTGCCTGTTTTTAAAATGTGATAGTTACATTTAAAACATCTTTAAAAAATATCAGTCATGTAAAAAAACCCATGCATATTCAAAAACTAAAATTGGTGAGAGACAGATTTTAAGCCAGGTTTTCTAGTTATTGAACATTGTATTGGAAGTTTCCTTCTGGAAATGGATGTGTTTAAAACCATGAATGCTTCCAGCAGTCTTTTGTGTATGTGATTTTTGTGACAGGCCAACAATTTTGTTATATTTTACCCTATAAGGGTTAGCAAAAATGTGGTTTGTAGAAAAATGTAATGATTTATTTAAAAGGAAAACTTAGAAACATTCTTACTGTCAAGGATTAGAGCGACAAATAGCCTCATGTTAGGCATCTGCACCATCCCCCCATCTTTCACTAATATCCTTTCAGTAGACAATATAATTTTTGTCTCAACAATTTAAACCCACCCAAATGTGAACGTATGTTAAGAAACATTGATTCACAGAAGGCAAAAATTACACTAACCTCTACAGTTTATACGATAGTGCTTTCACTTGTCAGGTTGCATACAGTTTACTCGTAGTGATAAACTCTTAGCAAAATAAGTGTTGTTGCAACACCCTGCTATTAACAGTGCTATTTCATGCACTTAATGATAGCTGAGCAATGAAAATAATAAGGCAATTTACAAATGCTAAAACAAAAAGAAGTTGTATTTCCTCACATATGTAGGATATGTTCTGATCCATTTATGCTTCTGCTGAGTTCTGCTGAAGCATGAAAAAGGTTGTAAATCATATTTGACATACATCCCATGGGTCAGCCACCACTCTTGTAAGATATCTGAATGGAATGGGAATAATCACTTTTGGAGGCAGAATATGAAAAAGGAACTGTGATGTACTGTATGAGGCAGAAAGCCATCACTTAAAAATGATCAGCAGCTTAAAGCCAGGTGCTTGCATTTATCTTTTCAATCCAGGCAAGGAAACAGTAGAACAGAATGGCAAGATGACAATCCTTCATGAACTTTAACATTGTCATGCAATGGGCCCCAACAGGGTCAGAGAGACTGTTTCAGGAGTGCAGGGAAGGTGTCAGGGTATTCACTGGAATGGTGATCTCGGAGAGAGGCAACTGGTCCCATCAGTTCTTACTTTTGAGGACCAAGCAACATTTTCTTCCATCTTTAAAATTCAGGACCCTCTCCTAACTCACAGCATGGCACTACAGATTTTTCTATATTCATGTGAACAGAAGCCCTTTGAGGAAGTATTGTATAAAGGGTGAGATCTAGCTGCTAATCAATTCTATTTACGCTGTATGCAGTATATGAAATTACTAATGCAGACCCAGTTCTTCCCTTAATGAAGATGATGGCAAATTCTTTCCCAGTCCAGTGGGACCTGGATCAAGACATGACAGTGGTATGCCACCCTCTCAACCCCAGAGGCATATGATGAAGATGCTCTCACATACCCAGGCAGAAATGTTATGACATTCAGCACATCTGCAAACGGAATGGCTGTGTTTGCACCTGCTCTCTTGTTTAGGCTGCCTTTTCCTGTTTCAGTCAAGTTCCACCCATGTCCTCTCTTTTCTCTTGCTCTTAGACATTTGCTATAACCAAGAGAAAAGAGCAGCCTGACACTTCCTAAGCAGGCATGAGTCGCTATTTGTTGAAGTGGCTAAAAGTGATGACAGTGAAAAAAGGCAACTCCCACTGCCTGTAAAACTCATCCACCCTCTCCTCTGGCCAGACTGGCACTGCCCATGCCAGGAGCAAGTAACAAAAGTTCCTGAGATGTTGCGCCTATTCCATGTTGCCTGTATTTACTGCTGCCCTTCAAACACTAGTATCAGGATACAGAAAATAGCAGATACTTGTATGTGTGCATGCTTGCTCATATGTGTATGTGTAACCATGTATATGTATATTAATGCATTAACTCATTTGTAGATGAAGGGTAATCAGCAATGTCATGACGTCATGGGGGCCTGTAATTGCACATCAATCTGGACCCTGTGCCTTGATCTGCAGGCTCACATTACTGGCAATAATATTTCTGGTGTAATCATGCATATACTTCGTATTCCTCTGGCCAGGATGAAGCTGTAGGAGCTAATGTATTCTGAGTCAGACCAACTGCCGCTCATGAAGGGAAAAAAAGACTTGCTTGAGTAACCGTAATAATTGGAAAATTATTTTGATAGCCTGAAACAATCTAATATATTACAGAATTTTATTAAAATAATATCAAATCAAATTAACTGCTATTCCATAATGAATTAGGTAACAAGGTAGGCAGATATTAATCGGCCTTGGCTCCCAGGCAGGGGAGCCAGGAATTTATTAGCTCTTGCGGCTTGTGTGAGGGTGAAGACAGAAATCAGTATCACAGGCTGCAAGGGAAGCCCCTGAGACAGCTGAGCTTTTACTTTTTTCTCACTTTCACTTTATAATCCATCATTAAACACTTGTATTTCTTTTATGTGGGGTCTTATGAAATTTTTAATTTTTTAATTGCTTTGTGATTTAATAATGAGGATTTTTTGTGCATATGTGTGTGTGCATAGCATGTGTAACTCAGCCACCAATATCAGAATTAACTCACCTTTGTCCACCTATGGCTAACCTTTATGAAAGAAAGAAGTCATTTTACAACTTGTCTAATTACCAGCAGAAGGATTGCCAAGTTCATGGGCATTGTGACATCAATAACTGTGTTTAATCAGCTACCAGACCTGTACGGTCCTGTGCTCTCCTATGCTATGCTATACAATCCTATCCTCCTATCTGAAAGGGGGAATGGAGGAACAGTGAGCAGAAAGCATAGAAGAAAGGACAAAATAGGGTGTGCTGTCCTCCAGTGAAATCTCAGTGGTAGTTACACTACATATTTCAGAAATTATAAGGGTATGCCTTGTTCATTTTTTCTTGTTGGCATTGGAATTTGCTATGATCAACACTAACTCATTTCATGCTGCTTTGTGTGGTCTGCCACTAATTTCTAGCTGGGTGATGGTCCTAGCAGCTACATGAGTCGCACAGAGCTGGAATCTGACTTTTTGTGCTAGGTTTTGTTTGTACAGAAAGATAGATTCCCCTTAATCTGAACTATGACAGGTAAAGTTACAAATCATGCCAGTACTAGTAAAAAAGAAGACACTTATCTGATTCAAAAAATCCCATGAGAAAAACGACTTTTGGAGCTGGAGTTTATTGAGTCATGAGAAGATGTGAATCTGGAGTGGGGTGTTCTTGGGAGGCTGGCTGTTTTGTGTGCTTGATGGAATAACAGCAATGGATATAATAACAGAGATAGCGGGTAAACTGAGCAAAAGAAAACTGTCAGATGAAATCAGACCTCCTTTTCCTTGGAATAAGCTGATTCAGAAAATAGGTGAGGAAATGAAGGTGAGAGGAGACCATTATGTCCCTGAAATATACTCTGGATATTGGAACAAAAGCTGGAGGAGCATATCCGTCTGTTTCTGTCCCAGAAGAGAACTGAGGCTTGTTCTTGGGACCTTTCAGCCAAAAGAAGGACACGAAACCATTATTGACTTTCACACAGCATTTTAAAAAATGTCTCTAGTTTTGGCTTTTATATATTTAAAGGCAGTAGTAGAAGTAATAATAAATAATAAAAGTAACCGGGACTGCTTGTTACTTCCAGAAGTTCTGTCTCTGAGCAGGGCCAGCTGGAGTAGTTTTTGTGTCCTGCTTGGGAGGAAGAGAGAGTGACACTGCTGCTATTCCAGAACATGAGCTCTATGTGTCCCACCCATCTTGCTTTCTGAAGTTTTTCTCATAATTCTAGTCTGTGCTGACTTTGCTTCATAAGCAATAGGCGTTCCCAGCACTGCTATTTTCTGTTCCCTTCTTGGTTTGTGTCTGGAGAGGAAAACAAAACAAGAAGGTCAGAAAAACAGAAGCCTCCAGCGCCCTTTCGAGGCACAGCACAAACTTGATTGTGTAGTGCCTAATGGGATACGTGAGACCAATGAAATCTGTATTGCAGAGCCACACCAGACCTATACATTACACCTCTACCAGACATACTGCCCAGACACTGGTCAGATGCCTTCAGTTCTTGTATTATTGCTGTCACGCTTTCTCCTTGATTATCTCCTGTCTTCTTTCCCCTCACTTGACATTTCATTTGGACATGGAATTTCTTGAGCATTCCAGAGAAAGTCAGGGGGACATCAAGGAGGAGAAATAATTGAAGTACCTGTCCTTCTGGCAGGAGCTGGGCAATAGAAGGTAACTTCATTGTCTATGTGCCAGCCATTTAATGATTCAACATGTCTATTAGCAGAACACATTGCAAGTACTTGTCTTAGGGATAACTTAGATCCTTTTTCAGTCAAAACTTATGTATTTCTTGCTAGAAGAGTATGGTTACTGGCGAGAGGGTGCCTGGATGAGGGCAAAGTTATGTCCAGTTTGGAAACACTGATGGATAAAAGTGTTTATCTGCTGCAACTGCAGTCTGTCAATAGAGAAGGGAAAGAAAGGATAACATGTTCCTTAGAGAGCTCATTTTTTCTGGGGTTAGTGAAATAACTGCATACACACTTCAGGCCTTTGAACTAAAACCTCAGCTATTACCCCCGATGAGAAATCCAGGTTTTGTCCTGATAAATGTAGTCAGATTGTTTTATTCCAAGAATTGTTCTTGTTCAAATATAAAAGCAGTTCTAAATGCAAACACATCTTGGCATTAAAATTGGCTTTGGTCTTTAAGCACATAAGTGGAAGAACGTGCCTCTTTGATGACATGGGATGTTCAATGTGTGCTGTAGTAATGTAGTATGACAATTCATATCTTGCTATTGCTGCTTGGCTGCTGTAATTTCACGATTGTCATTTCTGCACAGGACAACCTAAACCTACATAAAGAAGATTGCACAAAGAATGTTTCTCTGATAGGCTGAGGACACAGTTCCTTAAACTTCCCTACCTTACTACCTGCATTTTACAAGCCATAGCTCTAAGCTGAGAGCTATGAGGTAAGTATCACATGGCTCAGAGAGCAGGGCTGATGGGAGGTGCTGGAAGTTGCCCACGTGTTGAAGCTGACACAGTCCGCTGCAGCACCGGGGAACAGAGGTGGGAAAGCTCCAGTGGGCTGTCTCCTCCCTCAGTTTGCCCAGTAGCCTCGTGCTAGCCTCATTCAGCTTCTGGCCATGTAGCAGAAGTCTGGAGCCTCAAGGCCCGCAGGATGCAAAATTGACACTTGAAAATTCCCAGTTGTTAGGCAGCTCCCCATCTTGTCTTAAAGAAAAATCTGTATGTATTCCAAGGTATTAATGCTCACACTTTGGAGGTGCAGTAACATGTGGGCCTTTTGTTTTTCATGTTTTGCACATAAATAGATCCAAAATGAAATTAACAACTCCCTGGTTGATAATTACTTTGAAGGGAATGAGATCTGATTTATACAAGCTCACTGGTTAGGGAGATAAATAACAGACCTTAAATTAAGAATGAGGGGAATAAAGGTCAAATGTATAATGGTTAAGATGCATGTGCGAACAAATTGGCTTTTTTGCTGTATCTTTTATAGAAACATTTAGTTTTAAAAGTCATAGTATGATAGTGTGAAATGGAATATTTTTTTAAAATATCATATAATTGACTGAAATGATGCACAAGTGAGAGTACTAGGCACTGATTAAAACCAGTAAATGAAGATTTTTTGTGTAATCGCCTTCCAAAAGTTAAGAGACAATTTGGGTTTGCCTGCTTTGGGAGCTACACAAAGGTGAGAAGGTTTGTTTCAGCCTGATGGAGATGAGAGAATAACAGAAGGCTTCTAGGGGATTAGCGATGGAGATTTGGGAGGCATCTGCCTGGGGATCTGAAAGTGTTAGCTCTCCCAGGGCCCACAAAACTGAAGTCTGGACTGGGCTCAAATCATGTTTCACACAATTCTTTCTATCAGTTTGAGCTCTGTGTTTCTAACCCCTTTGAGCTCTCTTTGGGGTTTAGAGTGAATTTAAATGCAATAAAGCCACCAAACTCTACCTAAACAAATTATATTCTTAATTCTTGTATCTCACTCCTAATTTACTTCATCCTGTTTCTTGCACAAAGCATCCAGGTCACAAATGCAACTTCTACAAAGAATATTAAAACTCTCTTCAAATACAGCCAGATGGATGACTGAAGGATAAGGTAAAAAACAAACCCATTGATATTAGTGTGAAATCTCACCAGTTCCAAAGTTTCTTAAGCTTCTTCCTCTTTGTTGCTTATTCATTAGTCCATTTGATACAAGTCATTTCAATCTGGTTCCTATCAAACATAATAAAAGCCACCATCACAGTTAAGTCATCTGTGCAAACTAAGCCACAGAGCACTGAGCTGCTGGCATGCAGAAGAGCATGAACACCTTCTTAGTTGAAGACCCCCAGCTGCAATTATTAACTCACATGCAAGTAGGCTTTCTTGCACAAATATCATCCTATCACAGCTGGACCGAGCACATGAGAAAAGCAATCACAAAGGCTGCAGCAGTGGAGAGATCTGACCATGCTTAGTACTAACAGATCTCTCACATCTTGGTGGGTTGCACCTTCCTATGTTAAAAGTCCTCAAATTACCAGTGTGCTTATGTGTTCAAGCCTTTAACAGTCAACAGACCTAGTCAGATGTTAAAAGTTAGAAAGTTATTTAGGTGTTTTGGAGGCTGTGGGACTTTCTTCTGTGGAGCATGCCTGTCCTGAGTGTTGTTGCTATAATACTGTCAATGACCATTTTGTTTGCCTTCTGCAAGCTGCAGGCTTCCATTAAAATAATGAGTGGGATATAATGTGATTGACTGATACATCTCCATAAAGGGATAGAGCTTTAAAAGTAAGAGCGTGAATTCTCACTTACATTAAGGCCATTTTACATCATTCTGGCAAGCGTAAGAGGTCTTTCAAGTGGGTGTAGAATTAACTTATGGCCTGTTTACACAGCCAGATCAGTGTGAAGTGACCTTCATGTAAATGACAACCAGGCCCCAAATCGTTAAGTTACTTTTTTAAAGATCCAAGTTGGCCGAGGATGCTTTGAGAGGGGAAGTGAAGTGTTTTTCTTTCTTTTTTTTTTTTTTCTTCTTAAATTAGTCAAATGAGGTTGATCGCTTTAAAGGATGGAAGAGTTCACCACGGCTCCAGAAAAACATCAAGTATGAGAGCCTAGATTATGTCAGAAGACATGCAGCAGCCCACGCATTAGACTTGAAATCTGTGCTCGCACCTGCCCCGACTCATTTTTTTTCCCTTTGCATTTATTGAGATGACACAATGTCAACAGAATTCTGCAAACTTTATGACAAAATTGTGACAGATCTGCAATGGCAGAATGACTTATGGAAATGTTGAAGTGGCTTCTCAATCAAGCCTCAGGATAGCTTGTGACTCCATTGTCTTAGAGGTCAGAAGTCAGACTCCACTGAGGAGAGACATCACTTGATTCTGGTCCAATTTCCTGCCATATGCTGGAGGTGGGAGGGGGGAATCAAGGCTTTTAATTGCTCTATCTATGTTTTCTCATCTACATTCCCCAAGCTAAAAAGGTTTTCCATAGTGCACGCCGTTGTTTGCAATGTGGTTTGATAAGTTTTTAAATTGCTTAAGATCAGATTCCTTATGTTCTTTACTCTTTTCAAATCATTCACCATTGCCCAGAACAATGTAATGGACTGCCATGGACATAAGCAAGCAGGTGTACTGGGTTGGTCACACTTCACTCCCAGTTAATATCTGTGGAAATAACTTCACAAAGTATAAAAGAATGATGGGTCAGACCTGTTGCACAGTGTGAATTTGGGTAGGCTATCTGAGCGTGGATGTCTGGGCAGAGGATACTTACTTGTGGTATTTTGCTTGCTCCAGTGGAAAATGTCTCTTCATTTCCACTGCCTTTGGTGGAATTTCTCTTGCTTTTTCAAATTTACTTTCTAATAGGGTTTTCCTAAAGTGGTAAATATGCATTTCACACAACTATGAATTGAAAAAGGGAGAACTGAGAAAGAAACTGCTTCTTTATTACATATATTCTTTAAATTATGTATAAAAGTATGGTTGGAGAGCTCCAATCTATTGAGAACATAAACCTACCTTTTCAGTGCGACTGTCAAGAGGGAGAAACAGCCCAGCACTTTGGATTCTGCTTTATGACTGATTTAAATACTGGGTTCAGAGTCACAGTCTTACTCTAGTGAGCTCTCCATGGACTACAGTGGCCCTCAGGCAGCTTCTCTTCTGCAACCAGCTGCAGCTGTATGCTTCAGAAAGGCTAAACCTATCTGCCACAGGAGCAAGATTTAGGAGAGACACAGGTGTGGGGAGGGAGATATGTGAAGAAACAGTCTCGATTTCTTTCACAAGTACTAAATTTCTGAGAGTGCAAGTAATATTTACCCTTTGGAGAATGTCTGCAGCTTTCCCTAACAACAGGAGAAATCTCGTCCTGAGCTAACAGGCATGAATTAATTTATTTTTCTGGAGTATTTTCTTATTGCAGTTACCAGTTCCTTTCACCTTTTCGGATTTGGATTCATCACCTTTCTAACCTGACTTCCCCAAAACAAACTGAAAATCCTCTTGCAAGAATGAGAAACTATCAGTCCTCATAATAGTGAAACAGGGATGAGATTCTTGGCAGTGCAACTGCAGTACCATGAGGGATGGGGACCAGACGGACGGACAGTTGCCAGAAGTTCACTCTCTAATAACAGGTTCAGCAACAGAGGCAAACCCAGTAAATCAGCCAAGCAAAACTCCCTGCTCACCTTCCTGTTCCTGCCACTCTCTCCTGAACCTCAAACAGGGTATTGCATCTGAGATACGTTAAAAATGATTCTACAATGAGAGCTGAAGTATTTGGAGAGAGAGCTTGTTGCCTCTCCTTTATTGGAAATGCTCCTTTATTTCCATGCCTCTCCTTTAGCATGGAAATGCTCCTTTATTTCCATTCCCAGCAACCTCAGTTCACCAGCAGACTTGGCTACTGAGATGAGATGAAAGGAAAAACTGTGACTGTAACACATTTCAGAGACTTTCCTTGATACAAACCTCTTCACAGTTCACTGAAAGAGCTTAAGAAAACTCGGATGCTTCTGCACAACTTTAGTGTGGCAGGCGGGTACCACGACCGCTACTTGTTTATATTTAATGACTATAACATTATGGTACCGTTTGTTTATTTAAAGATAAACTTCTGTGCTTAGTCAAACTTAAGACACACTATTTAAACATAAGCCAGTTTGCCAATCATGTATTTGAGGCTATTTTCCTCCATAAAAAGTTAAAAATTGGAGATAAATTTTTGTAAACAAGACATTTTTCCTCAACTTTCCTTTTCTTCTCCTGCTCGTTCATACTAATAGGTCATTGTAAACTTCTGGTTTATTTTATTCTGGAATCTTTTATTTTCTTTGGGAATGTCCATGACCAAACAACTCAATGGATGGATGGCAAGCATTCAGCATGAATCATATAAAAAGGAGAGAACAAGGAAGAAAACATTCACCCATTGATTCAGTTTTCTGAGATGACTGTAAAAAGAAAAAAGGGAAAGAAACAATCAATTTTTCAGACAGTGTCAGAATGAGAGGTAAATAGAGTGCTGAACCATTTTTTAACCCATTAACTGGTCAGGATAAACAAATGAGATTTATTTCAGCTGGCTAAAATGCATTAGAGTTGTATCTGTTGCTCTTCACTCTGATTTTAGCATTCATTAGGAGTACACAGAGCAGTGCAAATCTTATTCTGAAATGAGATGCTCTGAAAACCAGAAATTTCAGTACAATTTTTAAGATACTAACACATTTCTGCTCATCCAGTGTGGAGACATTCTGAAAATTTTGTTGGATGTGGAAGATTATGTACAGGTCCCTGCTCTGAACCAGTTTGAACTGAGATTTATTAAATATTCATTGTGAAAGACAAAGTCAAGCAGAACAAGGATTTGAACCTGCAGCTCCTTCATCCCATACAGACATCCTACCCTTGCCAATAGATTGTGCCCTGCTTGCATGTGCAGCCTCAGCTCTCCTCTATTACCAGCACAAATACTGAATAGGATTAGGGTCTTTGATACCCTGCTGTTTGTCCTTTTTGGTTTTCTGTCTTTTCTGCTTTTTCCCCTCTCCTAAATAACAGTTTTGAAGCTGAAGTAAAAATGGAGTTGGGTCAAAGGGAAGGAAGTCCCTTAAACGCAGATGGATTTCCACAGAAATATTGAATCATTCTATTTTTGACTAAGCTTAAAGATTAATATTCAAAACATTAGTAAAGTTTTCACCATTTCTTTCCGGGATGCCTGAATGTATTGTCAGTATATGAAGAAGAATCCAAAAGTTACTAGTTTTTGACAATATTCATGGTGTCTGGTGCCTGATACAAGTAAAGATTTTCAACAACAAAAATATGCATATCACTTTATTTTTAAAGGTGTTACTGCAGAGAAGACACTGTTTTAAATTGCTTGCTGTTAGGGACAGGACAATATGAGGGTGGATTCAGTAATTCATTTTCTTCCAGCATATTGCTCTCTTTAAATATACAAAATCCTGCTCTGTTCCTAGAGGACTTTATGTGCCATGGGCCCCAATTGCTGATATACTGGTTTTTTTTTTCATGAAAGGTGCTGTGTGCCTGGGACTTTGTTGCACATCGACTGGCTTGGTTCTGGGGTTTTTTGAGGCTTTTCTGGTTTGTAATTTTTAGGTCAATGAGTACTCTTTTAATACTGAACTGCTAGGGAATGCAAACACTGAAGATTAGTAGCCATCTCTTTGCTTTGTGTTGCATTGGGTGCAGAATCACTTTGGAATTCATAACTTTATAATGCACACAAAAATAAGGATGGAAATCCTTCCTAACTTGCAGGGATTCCAGTCATATCTTGGATACATGAATTCACTGTTTCAAATGGTTACTACATCCTTTTCCTTCAGAAGGGTGGGCACCTGAACTGGACCTGCCATGTGTTATTGCTTCACTTTCAGGCTGAATACATGCGTCCAAAATGAAAACCTCTGTCAACTCGCCTTTCCGTGTTTCCTTGGTGACAATGGTGCAATACTGGGCAGCTAGGCCAATACAAAACATAGTTATTTAAACATTTATTATTTTATAACACTGTGTTAAGATTTAAACACATTTTAAAGCTATTTCAGTTGGCTCTTTATTAACTCTATACTATCAATATCTGAACTAGAAGGAGTTAATCGCTCCTTGCTAATTTTCTTTTATAAATATGTGATTAGCCTAAATTATTGGGAAGGCACAATAGCTTTATTCTTCCTGTCAACTATGTGCAGAGAAGTCAGGATTAGTAATCTCCAGGGATCGGGAGCTGATTTGGTGGAGGCAGGCAGGAGGACGGCTAACTTTTGAACCTAAGAGGGCTTTACTGGGCAAGGGTGACAGCTGTAGCATCTTTAGCCTGGATTTGAATTTGAATTCTATCTACCAGTGCAGCAATGCTATGACTTGGCAATATGTTATAATAATCTTTGTGACACAAATGTCGGAGGCTTTTTGTTGCATGTCCTCAAAGAGATTTAGGTAATTAATGTTAAATTTAAGATATAAAACCTCCATTCTATCTATCTTATTAATTCTGATCTACTGTAAATAGACATAAATATTCACAGGCCAGTAATCCCAATGCTGTTTGGGGGTTTTGATTTCTTTTTTATCTTGAGTGTGAGGTCAATGCTGTAAGATATTCGTCTCTGAATCTGAAAGAGTTTATACTGAAAACACATTGGAAAAATAGGGATGGGACCTGAATGTGTTCTCCTGCTGAGAAAGCCATATACTATTTCATACTGCAGGCTTAAGTGAGAAAATGGGCCAATGTGTCAGAATTTATCAGCTTTTCAACACAGTTGTGGGCTATTAAATGTTTATGTAGCAGATGGGAACAGTGGAGAAATACAGTGCATAGCACACATGCCGTGTTGGACCAAGAGGAAAGGAAGATCTCCAGCCTCCCCTTTGTTGTACTATGAACCTATGACCCTACTGCCCAGAGGCAAAAAAGCTACCTGCAGAGATGTCAGCAGTATGGAAAAAGGGAATTACACTGAAGTACAAACACTATGCTCTGCAGAGATGCTTTTCTAAATCCTTTAGGCTTTTTGTCCACTTGGCTCTCTCTTGATGAAAATGTTGAGGAATTATTTTAGGTAAGACAAGGGCATAGAGATCAAGTAAAATGAGTGAAATTAAATGAGTGGAAAATAACTCAGGATGGAGTATTTGGAATGAACTTGCTGACAATGGAATGCAATGGGCCGGAGAACTGATGAGAAATGCAAGCTATGAAAATCCCATTTCTTGGGCAAGTCTAAGTGAAATAGTATATTCAACAGGGAAAAGTACTCCTGAGCTAAACAGGAGCTCAGATCTGAAAAGAATTTCAGTGGCCTTATGCTTGATATGTGTATTTTGTTAAGAACTGGGATCCGTTTTTCTCAGCGGGAAAGAGCTCAGAGAGAAACCTCTGCTTGAGTTTTTCAGTCAATTAGCATATTCTTTAATTAATGAATTAAATTAGAGAATTAAACTTGGGCAATTGGTGAGGATAGATAGCAGTGTTGTAAATTTTACACTTTGGGGATCCTTTTTCTCTGGCCCTTTCCTTCCTAAATGATTGGTTAATAAATCTGACTAATGAAGCATGCAGATAAAAGGTAAAATTTTCAAATGCATCTAATTGACTTAGAATCCAAAGCCAATGGGATTCATTGTCCTTAAGTCATTTAGATGCCTCTGGAAGTTTTACTCATCTATTCTATTGTTAACGTTGATACAATAATGAACACTTATAGTCCACAAGGGAAAAAAAAAAAAAAAAAAGTAAAAGTAAGATTACTTATGGACTTCAGGAACTGAACTGACCGCAGTAATAACTCCACAGATCTTGTGGTTGAAACTTGCCTAAGAGCTCCTGCCAGTTTACTCCAAATATGCATCAAATAACAAATGACTAAACTGGTGCTGCACTAAAACATGATGATCTGTAATATTTTCTCATCTCACACGGAATGTTGGGATCATTCCCTACAAGCCTCTGCTGCTGGACAGGCAGTTCAATGGCTTGTCTTATTCTCAATCCATAATGTTAGATATGGATTGCCTACACCTTTGGAATGTTAATTTTCTTTCAAATAGTGTGTCTTAAGACTGTTCCTGGTGAGACACTTTTTCCCCCAGATACCTTTTTTATAGTTTCTTGAGAAACTGGTGAACTATCTTTTGTTTTGTACCTCTGTAAGATCTGGAAACCCAGTCTTTGCTACACTATGACAGGTCTGCGCCAGTTGGTACACTCCCACATGTGTGGGAGCCCCTCTCATGCTGAGTGATCTCCCATAGACCAGTCCCAGGTAATCACCTGGGTTTGTAGAAAAGTAAATGCAAAATGAAAAAATGTAAAATGAGTAGATGACAGTCCAAGCTGCATGAGCAATGGAGCAGAAGAATGCAAAACTGTAGGTGCCTCAAGAAGGAGTGTGAGGCAGCTGTGAAATGAAGGAGCCTCCATGAGCAGGACTTTCAGTTTAGGCAGTGGACCAGTTCCTTGGTTTACCATGTTTAGGCTAAGAAATTATTAATATATTCACTGGTGTTTGCAGTGTTTTCAGCCTTGTTTTCAAATTGTAGGGTTTGTTGTGACGACAGTGGTATTGTTCATTATGCTGTCAAAAGAGCAATGCAGTATGATGACTGCCAGTAGTTCAGCTTGTTTGGATTCTATGTGGCTGCTCATACTCCTCCACAAATCCTGAGAAGTCATTGGCATTGGATTAATGTGCTAGCTTCAGTTTAAGGTGGCCTCAAAAGGCTGTTTTTGACCCTAGCTGTATTTTTGTCTCAAGGTGGCAACTTTGAAAGAACAGAAGAAACACATAAGCATTGTGTTTATTCAGTTTTCAGGTATTCATTTTTAGAAAAGGTTGAGGCCAATAGCTCATTTTTCCATTTTCATACTCTTTGTTTAAGATTAAATGGACCAGAACCAGAGATCTTATATGCTTTCAGTAGTCACTCCAAACTTTCTATGGGTTTGAAACTATTTTACTAACCTGGGTAAAGACTAGAAAATAAGATCAGGAGGTAGAGTCTTTGGTAAAGAGAAGCTTTCACATTTCTGTTAAAATGTTTAATTTTTAAAATCTTCAGTGTTCAGTGTTGCTGAGAGAGGTTACAGTTCATATCATAACATCATCTCAGAAATACAGTGTGATGATTCAGCTTCTGGGATGAGTCCACTTTGTTTCTACTCTCTTTTTCAGATGAAAACATTTTTGACATTTAAGGACAACGTGCACAGAAGGTTTTAGGTCTCAGCGTTGAAGTAACCAGCGAAGAACTTCCTTGTGCGAACCATGGGAGTTCCTCACATTAGTCACAGTAATAAATAATAGACCATACCTACTGAAGTCACCTTTGAAACAGACCTGTGCTCAAGAAAAAGCTAGTATTGGATTCTTCCTTTTAAACTGCTCATTCAGTTTTGTATCTTGCTTTGCAGACAGCTGCTATTAGTTACTAGAGTTTGTAGGAATAGAAAAGGTGGGAAAATACTGCTTTTTAAGTGTTCTGTTTCACTAAATGTCCAGCAAATTCCCAGCTGAAGAAAGCCTTATTCCACACCCTCCCCCTCCACCTTTCCTCTGTGAGGTTTTTGTGAACTGTGCTTCCAGTTCTCTAAGTACATGCCAACTCACTATTTATCTTGGTCCACCATTTCCTTTCCATTGTATAGTTCCCCTTTGCAGGACCTTTCACAAACAGACCTCAGTAATTGCTATTGCACTAACATACTGTGGTCTCTGCTAAAAGGCCAGTGAGAATCAATGCCTTTTTATTTAAAAGTTTGTTATGAGTTATGTTCTCCGTGTATATTTAGCTAGTGAGGACCAGAACCCCTCACAGCATATCTGAACTGACTCTCCTTTGAGTTGTGCCAAACAGCAGAACAGCTCTGGTTTACCTGGACTCCCACGACAACAGACTTGATGGCAGCCAGAGAGATCGAGAGGCAGCCGAGCGTAACAGACGACATCAAAGCGAGAATGCCACACCTTGATCCAGGCTCCGCTCTACCTGCTGGGGCAAACTTATTAACGTGACCACCCTGAGAATTCAAAGGAGCAAATACATACAGGCACACAAACCCCAGCCACTCAAATTTGAAAATGAAAATAGAAGTCTAGACAGTTTTTCTTCAGAATTCATTGCTGCTGACCTAATTATTTGGATCTTGTGCTTTATCTTGCTCTTTTCAAAGAACAAGAAGAATAGTTAATTTAGCTTAATAGAATAATTGAATGTCATAATTGTGGTGGTGTTGGGGTTTTTTTTAACTTCAACAATAATGTTTTAGTTAAGCTGCCATCTCTTTCTGTAGAGCTGCTAATGACCAGGCTGCTCACACAATGAATTAGTTAATTCTTTGTTTCCTTGCTGGACCATTTGGCCTAACTTAAGCTGATGAAGATTTTGTGTACGTGCATGTGCTGTAATGATTGTTTTTGTCTATGATGTCCTGAGCTGTAAATCAAACCTCCTTTTCATTCATGATTTGCCACATGCAAGAAGTACAGAGAAGTAGAGGATAATTAAGACATGGATTTGTTTGAACAAATTGTTTGGTTTTTTTTTTTTTTTAAATGGGATGGTTACATTTGTCTGTGTTTAACCAGTGTTGCATATAGGAAGAGTTCAAATTCAGATAGTTTGAAATTTGCAGAGTGTGAGCCTGTCATTTAAATGAATCTGGTGAGCCCTCTGTCCTAGTTGAAAGGATGGATGACATTTTGATGACTTCAGTGGTAAAGTGGCTGTGAAAAGATCTGGCTAATACAAAGTGGAAGTTTCGTAATAACTTTAACGAGCTCCACAATTTCTCACATTTATAGTGTCTTCCATCTTGTAAATCCCTAAGCGCTTCACAACAATATAAAGCACCAGTGAAAAGCAGCTACCTCTAGGGCAGAAAGTGGTGACCAGCTGGCTCCCAGCAAAGTACATAGCAGCAAAATGAGACGGAAAAGTCATTTTGGCCAAGTAAACTGGATTACAAATTAAAAGTAAGTATTGTATTGTCTAAAGGAAATGCTTTGTCAAACACTGTGCCTCTTTTTCATTCCTCTTTAAAGAAAGCACTGCGAATGAAGAGCATGTTCTGGTTATTAAATGATTTGTCTATCTCAGCCTTTCCCCAACTGTGGTCTGGAGTGCATTTATTAGTGGTTTGTGGAGACTTTCTGGTCAGAGTGGCGAGACGACTTCAGTTTTCAAATGGTGTTTGTAGCTTCATGTAGCCTCACCCAGGATTTTTCTACTGCTTCAACTCCCACTGAGTATTCCAGTGCCATATGGTGTAGTAGGGAATACGAGTGCTTAGAAATGCTGCGGATACAGGGTGCTTAGGAAACTCACTTTTTTGGTCAAAGCCAAATCTGGGACACTTCTGCAACTTGCATATCAAATTCTGTGCAGCAGAGCACATAGGCTAAAATGGTGGCCAACGATCAAAAAGAGAAAAAAAGAAAACTGCGTATCATTCTGGTGTGGCAAGAACAACACTGTTAAAAAGGGATTGATCTGAATCCGACTTCTAAATTATTCTTCAGTTTAATTTGGATCTGTTCTGGCCCTAAACAGGGAAAAAAAAAGGTAAGAAAAGAAGAACAAGGAAGTCTATAATTTATTAACTTTACTAAAATAACTTGTTCATCTTAAGCTCCTTTCTTCAGTGTTATTTTAACAATATTTTTCCACAAGGGATTATAAATAGAGTCTATAATAGGGCTTGTGAAACTGAGAAATGATATTGTTCATGAGAAATTCCTTATTTAAAGCTGTTGAAGAGTGTAAGTGTGTTTAGAACCATGAAGCTGTCTAATAAATATCCTCTGGTCTTAAGCTTGTCCCAAGCTAGATCAGAACTGGATGTTCTTATGTAGGAGGCGTACTTTGAAAGTCCATAACTAATACAAGACAGGAAGAGCTCCTGCAAAGAAAGATACCAAAATGTATCAGGGAGAGATTAGCACAGAACAGAGGGTTAAATCTGAGTTCCTTCCAGTGTCTGTGTATCCTGCTCCATTTCTTGCCTTGTCTTCAGGAAGAACCGAAACTAAATGGAATTACCGTGAAATGCAACTTTATTCCAGTTTTGCTAATTTGGGCTCCAAATTTCAAGACAGCCCACAGATTTTTGCATAATCATCTCCAAACACCTCTCACTCCATCAGATTCTAGTATGAACCTGGTAACATCAGTCAATCTCTATGGGATAGAAATTAGGAAGCTTCTGTGTGTAAGACAAATGAGTCTGAAATTTTTGTATGATGTGCCTGCAACAATAGTAACAACATCATTCCATTCTCCTACCCATGAGATAAATACTATCAGTGAGGAAGTATGATACTGATCTGGAATTTTCTGGCCCAGTTTGGTCACGTCTTCATTTATTTGCTTGTCATTTATCATCTATTGCATGCTAATTTTACATTATGATTTGCAGGGTGATTAGCATGCCTTTTTAGCTGTGTATTCTCTCCAACTTTCACTGCACACTTCGAACATAGATAGTATGTAAATATTTCCATTCTGCAGCGGTTTCCACTGTGTGCTCTTTGGATTTAGCTACTCTATGAAGTAAATAGTGGAGCTGGTTGAACTCTTCATAACAAATAATTCATCCAGCAAATTCAGCTCTTCTGTAAATGTAATGCATACAAGCTGATTGCGATTTTCCCAAATTACTTCATTATTTGTAATTGTCTGCTGAATTATTTTTGTGAGCAAACTGTACCCTATGAATTATCTGTAATTTGAACACTATGATTATTTACTTTAAGTTATTCCTTGTGTGTGACTGTTCACCTGGTTTTATTTCTGGTCCCTGACTGGATAGACTGACTTTGAAAAATAGGTGCTTAGATGGATTTTTCACTCAAGAGTTTAGTGTGAAGAGGATTAAATGCCTCCAGAATAAAGATGGGAAAGAACAGTTCTGGGAAGGAAGGAAGGAAGGAAGGAAGGAAGGAAGGAAGGAAGGAAGGAAGGAAGGAAGGAAGGAAGGAAGGAAAAGAGCAAGGGAAGGATGGGAACATAAGTCCTCTCATTCTTAAAAGAACTTTGTACTGAGATAGAGAGGTAGATATGTCTGAAAACAAAAAGTTTCAGTTAATGTGGAACTGATTGTGCTCAGTAGTATTTCATATTATGAAATCAAAGTATACTAAAATTACAGTAGAGTTGTGAGGCCTCATCTGGTATGATACCCAGTCAATCATACTATCTTTGCCAAGAACAAGAGATTAATGGAGAGCCATTGTGCTCACATACCTGGTCTCCTTGTATCACACAGACTACTAGACCATTCGATACTGTCTCTTAAAGGAACTAAATAATACTTTAAAAATCCTCCTTAATTTTAAAAAGGAGAGAATGTTTACCCTGAAGTGGAAAGAAAGCCAAAATAAGGAGAGAAATTATTTAACTGAGGTAAACAGTTGATCACTGGCCATACTGCAGATAGAACCCAACCTTCCAGATTCCTAAATTGTGGATATATCCATAAGCCACGACCATTCCTGTTCAGTCAGTGCGTGTTCTTAAGGCCATATGAGAAGCTGGGGATCAAGTCTGGCCCATTTAATTCTTGGTGCCTCTTGACAGGAATTGCTGTTCCATTCACCAAATCCTGCACATAATGACAATCTGCACACTTTAACAAATCTGCCAAGCACATGGGTTGAATCTGTAATCTTTATTTTATATACCTTCATCATTCACCTACCACTCCTCACAATCACCAATCAGGTGTACATGTGTGGGGCCCTGCACCAAGTGCCTTTGCCAACATACCTGCAGGAGGAAATTTAACTTCTGATCTAGATTTTACATCTGGCTGGGCTTTATGTGAGCACCTGTGGTAGAGACTGAATCAAGGGCACATTAATGAATCTTCTGTCTAATGTGGCCAAACTATTTTTTTTTTTTTTTCCGTGTCTCAGGAGCTCCATTTTGAGAGCTGTACGGCCTCTTTTCCTGTCCCAGGCAGCATAAGGTAAAGATGACTGCTGGCACTACAAATTCTTTCCTTTTCCTTGAACCAAGACACACCCTAAATGAATGAAAACTCAGATAGTAATTAAATATGTATGCACACACACACACATATATACCTCACTCCAATAATATCCTAACTGTAATCACTCTGGAGCCAGATTCATGTAGGGTGGGCACATATTTGCACCAGATTTAGACCTAAAAGCATGTCTAATTCTGTGAAGTCACAGGCATATTCATTTCCTGGTTTTAACACGCTCATATGGCATGTAAAGTTTTGAAAGTTTAGGCTGAAAAGATCATAAGCCATGTTGTTAGCATGTGTGAGATTTTGTAGCTGTTTGCAAAGTGCTGAGACCCTCAGATGGCAGGTGCTATATAAGTGCCATGTATTATTATTTGTAATATTATCATTCAATTATATGTTAATCACTTGCATGAATGAAATAAGAATTTGCTGTATGATTCTGAATTCCTTTCCTATGTCTTTCGTTAATTTCTATGGAACATGATTATATTTGCTTGAACCAGATCTGTAATAATGAAACTAAACACAGAACTTTGCTTTTAATCTGTTGCTCATATTATGTTTTGTTTAAAGACAGATAGCCCTTTGTCATTCAGATGTGGGACCACTGTTGTACGTCAGCTGTCAAATACATTCAGAGCTGTACCCTAACTCACTGTGTGCGAGGGTGCGTGCACCCCCTTGAGACATCGGGGAAGAAGAGGTTAATCCTTAAACTGGCTAGAAAAGGGACCCCAGTTGTCTCTCCATCCTGTAGGAATTAGGCCAGCTGTGGGGAGTTAATTGCTTCCTACACACACCCCTCCACACACAGCATAAACTGGGTGTGTTGGAAGGTCCTTGGTTTGGCAAAGAGAATGAGAGAGGAAGGAAGCTGGGTCCGGTGTTAGACAGCAGATCTGAGCAGGGCAATGTCCTACTCTCTGGTGCTTGGCTGATGTGGGCAGTTCTTAGGCTGAGGACAAACAAGCTATCCCTATGTGAGAGCTGCTGCTGTTGAGAAGGGAAATTTCCTGTTTGCTCTTGGCCTTTGAAAAGGGCATTCTTCCTGACGGATTTCACTTTCCAGAGTGATACACCTTATGAAGTGCCGTGATTCTGTGGTCCCCCTTTTTGCTGGTGTGTCAGTACCTCACACTATGCATGTAGGTGCACTGCAGGACACCCGTGTATGGTCAGAGCAGGAGGGATCCTGAATTATGGGAATTAAGTAGGCAGATAGTGGGCAGTGCTGGTGGTACATATACAGAAAACTGAGGATGTATACAGAGAATTTGCTTCTTCAGGCTCTCTGTCGCTGTTAGGAAAGTTGCAGTAAAGAGTATTTAGATTCTTAAAAAGACATTCTGATTTCCTTAAAATCAAATATGGTGCAGAGCTATAATTTTTTGAATCAGCTTTCACTTTTTTACTTAGTGCTAGGAGGTAGCACTTGGGTCCAGAACTTGATGCTTTCTGTTTATCCTCTCTACAGTTTAACATTGCCCATGTTAGCTGACCAATATTCCCTGAATTGAAGTTTCAGCAATGATTCTAGGGAAAAGAATAATGTGTGTCAAGACCTGATTGACATGACCTAACTACTGCCTGATCTGTTTGGTACAGGGCTGCTGATTCCTGTGCTACTCTGTACTTGGCTACTGGGGCTGACTGCATCCTTGCTTGGAAACCCTGGCACACCCATGTGAACTGAGCATCTTCTGCCACTGTGGAGGGTGTGCTTTGCTAATCTATCTTCTCAAAGAATAGTTTCTTTTACCTCTTGGGCCTTGACATGCCTGTTCAAGGGGTAGGATTTGGCCCTTAGTGAGCGGATTATCCGTTCCCTTGACATAACATAAAGCTCCTGGATTTACAGCTATATAAGAAAGTAATAATCTTGCCGGGATATGTGGGGAGTTACATACAGTATGTAAATCCCATCTTGAGATAGGAATATGTTCCTTTGAGAGTACAGCTGTAAGAGACCTGCATTATGAAACCTGAATCCATGTAAAATGTCCTGGTTTCATTACAAACTTGAATCTCACTTTACATCAGTTGAAAGTTTTGCTATGGTTCATGAACATTTCAAAGCAAACCTGGGCCCAGGTTCAAATAATTCTTTTATTCCTCTGTGTCATGCAAACTTCATAGCACCATGCAATTTCAACACAAAATCAGATGAAATGCAAGGCTTTTCACTGAGTGTTTTGATACTTTTTTTTTTTTTCCTTATTTTTGTGGTGTTTGCCTGTCTCAAAGTGGAATTCAGCAGCAAAGAACCAAGTGAAATCTTCAGGAAAGTCTCTATAACAGCACTGTGATCCGAAAAAGCCAGGTTCTGCACAGCTGCACCAGAGAGTAATGGGCAAGGCTTTAGCTGCTAAGCTTGATGCAGCCACACTCACTGTCAGAAACGGACTGAAGGAATGCAACTCCTCTGGTTTCCATTTCTGCCTGAAGGGGAGCATAGCTCAGTGAACCCACAATGAGACTTGGGGGAAAGGAAAACTAAATTACATTTAAAGAAAGAAGCCTTCTGCTTTTTTTTTTTTTTTTTTTAAATGATTGAGTGATGCTGATCTCTTCCACATAACATAGATAAGGTTACAACAAGTCTTTCATTATAAGCCTAATACTGAAAGCGACCCCCACCAAACTTTGCCAAGCCAAAAATCAAGCTGTCTGAAATTTCATAGGCAGCAGTTCAGACCAGACCAGAATCTCCCCTCCTGGCATATTTACTAAGGTGTGTAAAGAGGAAAGGAGGAGGTATGCAGAGTGAAATAAGTTCCTGTAAGAGAATCAAGTTTGCCCTACTACACATGCCATTTATTGCTATCTGATGTTCTTAAATATAGTCTTCCAAATTCATTTTCTTTATGGGCAAGCAAATGTAGAGCCTAATGAGATGTGGTGTTTATTATTAGGTTTGTTAAACAGGTCAGACAGAGGAAACAATGTGAACAGCAGGAGAATTTGCTCTCTGCCCTGGTCTTTGATTAGGGTCAGTTCATAACACAGGTGACTCTTGTCAGTGCTATGCTTTGATTCTGGAGAATAGGGGTGGTCTTGCATGCTGGTTGAAAAACTCTATTGCAGTGCTGATTTACATGTGCAAATTAAAACAAGTTATTGCTTAGATTCAAGTTAGACTCTGCTTCCCTTTCCACTGGAAGCATATAGGCAAGACACCAAGTATTTGTTACCATGAGTAGAGAAACTACACTGTAGAGGATTTAGTGATAGGAGCAAGAAGATCCGTCATCATGTAGCAACACAAGTATTGCTGTCTTTATTAAGAAAACGTCAATTTTCCGTTTGTCCCAAATGTGAAAATGGAAAAGGTATCAATGACAATTCGCTGATGTTACCCGGTATCTTCACTCTGACTAGCACTTACCTAGGAAGTGAAGCATGGCGGTGGATTGTGAAACTGTGCAGGGCAGACTTGAATTTTTTCCCACCCTCACAGGAGAAATTCTAGGAGATTCATAACCTCAGAAATAGAGGAAAAAATTAAAACCATGCCAAGCCATTTTAAATTGGACTTCATGATAAACTGAGATTTGATATTCCTGTATAATTACTAATGAGAACACTTTCCCTTTAATTATCTTGTGGTCACCATTTCAAAGGTGATTAAAGCTATTCTTCACTAGATGTGGTTATAGATTTAATGCAAACCTGGTCTTTCTTGTGGTTTTATCACAGCAATTAAATCTGGCTTGCGCACAGACTTTGTGTGGCATAAGGGATTTCACCAAGCAAAATGATTTTATCCTTCAGGCAATGTTAAATTTAGGAAAAATATAATTAATTATATCAGACAGGTATCTATTATACATCATGCACACATTCTTAGAGACCAGGGGGCCCATTTCTACTCAAAACAGAAACAGTCATTCCTTCCAGCTCTGGTCTTAAGCACAGTAGCAACTGTTGCCCGTTCAGACATGCCTTAATATCATCATTTTATTATCTGTAACAAGCAATCATCTGTTCTCTGAGAAGAAACAATAGAAAATCCCAAGTTTTGAATGCAAGTTCTCCTTTCCTATCTTATTTTCACAGGGAGTTTCATGATTCTTCAATTTCTTTCTGATTGTATGCAGCAGTTGGAAATACTGTAGTGTTAGCCTGTTATAGTTACAGGCTATGAAATATGGTTCTGTTTAGCTTTTATCTGCTGATTGTAAGATTACCTGATTGCATTTTTTTTTTTTTTTTTTTTTCCCCCTGGACTACCTGATGGGTAGTTGTTGCTAATTTGTCTAATACTGTACAATCCCTCACCCCACAAAAATCTTCCAATTTAATTAGGGTTTTAGGCTGCCTTCTAAAGACAAAAGGTTGTATTTTCAAAATGAAAGTAGGCACTCAAGACACCCATGTCAGTGATACAGCATGCTACTGAAATGTTTTTCATCAGTGGATCTCAAAACATTTAAAAAACATTTGCAAAGAATCAGGGAGAGAGAAATGTATATCCAGTTTACAGATGCATGAACTGATAGGCTGTGTAAGTTATATCTATGCCATGCTAAACATTAAACCACTTTTGATTACATTAAAATGATAGTGTTTGAGATATGTGGGTGAGATGGGCATTTTTAGTGTTGCTGGAGTTCCTCTCTAATCCTCGGGATAGTTTACCTGTAGGGGAATACAGCTGGATTTAAACCACTGCATCTATATGCAAGCATAACATGAAAATGAGAAGATAGAGCTAACCTGTTTTGCTTTCTTCTAATGCTCCTTAGAAGTTTATTCATCTATCTGATTAAAATAAAATAAAATATAAGATTTAAAGAGGATACTAAGGAAAAAACATCAGTAAAGAACTAGTTTTACAGTTGAATTATTGAAGTAGAATGCTGTTTGGGAAAATAAGCTGTGAAATCTTAACAGAGCTGTTACTAGATTTCATCTGTATCTTCTTTTATTGTTTCTTTTTGAATTCAAAAGCCTTAGTTCTTGAAAGAGTCTTGGAAGTATTACAGCATTCAGAGCAGTGACATTGTAAAATATAGGGTACTAATCACAGAGTAGCTGTGCAACATACAGCTTTTTCTATCTGTCATATTTAATAACTAGACTATCATATCATTTGATTCTCATGTGCCAGAATCAGAGTTCTACCTCTCAACAGTTTGGAACCATGACAAAAATAATATCACTCAGCCAATCTCATGACTCATGTGACCTTGGCCTTTGATCCAGTCAGATCTTATCAGATCTTCAGAGGGTCAAGGTACACCTGTTTTCAGTATTTTAGCATTTTAGCCTTAAGCATTAAAGGGCTACAGGGAACACAGGATACTCAAAGGCACTGTTCTACTTTGCGAGAGAGTGTGTGTGTGTGTGTGTGTGTGTGTGTGCGTGCATGCGTGTGTACGTATGTATACATATGCAGGCATGTGCTTCTGCCTGGGGAGGGGGGTGTGTTTATTAATGCAGTTTGCTATTTCAAACTGAGTTCAATCCAAAGCAAAATTGATGCTTTTTTATTAAAGAAAGCATATACATTTGAAAGTGATGTTAATGAAAAAATGTTCATTAAAAATGTTCTTGCAGCACATGTAGAGAAAGAGAGGCAACTTGGAAGAACAGGTATCATGTACATGAGGTGCTTTAGTGCTTAACAGCACACAAACATGCTTTGCTGTATGGGAAACAGCATGATCAGGTATGTGTCTGCCATATTAGAGGATTATGAGAAATGGGGAGAAAATAATTCTGGATGTAAAAATATTCTGTTTTTTAAAGAGATGTCTCTTGAAGCAACCATATTATGAGATATAATACTACAAAATCTTCTTGATTTAGCACTACAGACTATTAATGCTTATGGCTGCTTAATTTCTCTTTCTGAAGCATGCAAGAAAGCCATATGCTGGAATGTAGGAGGTTTGTAGCATGTCCATTTAGTCAGGAATAATATGCAGCCAGAGGCACAGAAAATGACTATTTTGTTGATAAAAACACGCCAAGCATTTTATTCCCAGCTATGAAGTATGAAATAAACTTTTGATGATCAATGCTGTCTTCTATTGGAAAGTTGTGCTGTGTATACACCAGGCTAATGTGTATGCATTATAAGCTATAGAGATATTATTATCATACAGATCATTGTTTGCAAATGGGAAGCTTAGAATGCTGTGAAGATAATTTCTCATGACAATTATTATGTACAGTAGGTGTAGAACTTGTTTGCCTGTGACCCTCAGTAATTGTTAGCGAGGCATGCCTGCACATCTATCAGGGAGAAAATGAGGACTCTTCATTTACAGAAATAGGATGCTTTTACTGAAATGTATAGACTGAAGTGTTCCTGAAGTTCCCTGTCCCAGTCATGCTGCAGTATGACCCCAAACAACAGAGCAGGAGATTTTGCATGTTACAGAAAATGGCGATTGTACCACTATAGGTAAGGATCAAGGCATAGTGGTTTTAATCTATTTAATAAAAAATAGAGACTGCAATATTATGCAGAACTTCTAATCTACAATTCACAATCTGCAACACACTGCTGTGGGTTCCAAGTAACCATATCTTAATTTCATGGGTGGTTTTCAGTAGCAAGGAAAAAGGTACAAAAAGTTTCCTTCGGTGGCCCTAGACCAACTTCAATCATCAGTGACTTCTACCTGGGGCCTGTTTTTAAAATCCCATCATATAGCAGCACTATTTTCACTAAACTCATAGGACATTTCTTCTTGCAAAAGGACTGCTTGTGTGAGCCAGGGTTATGGAATTAAACGTTTGAAATGACAGAAATGAACAGAAAGAAGATCACTGTAAAGAAGAGAGAAAAAGGAACGTCTAATTCTGCTTTTGTCTTAGTTTGCAGCTTTACTTCCAGTGCATTCTGTCACTTACTTTTTCTTTATTTTTCCCACTTGTGAGAAGGAGGGAAATGACCAAGCTCATCCTGCATATATGTACTGAGGGGGGAGCTGAACTTGACTGAACACATCCTATAACCCAGAGCTGTTAAGGAGGTAAATATGTTCATATTTGTGAAGTGCTCTAATGTATGAATGATCAGTTATGCAACAATGATATTCTTATAAGTCAAAGCAGAATCGGTTGTATTCCCTAAGGGGTCCGGGTAATTTTCTATCCACTTTCTTTTCCACATAGGTGAAATACAGTGTATCGAAAAGACTTGGGATAGTTGGGTTATTTGGGTTTGTAGATGGAATGAAACATAGAAGCCCAATGTATTGTGGCAGTCACTTTCCTCACAGCCTGCATACTGTTCTCTTTACATCCATCACAGACAATCAGAAGGGGATGTATTGGTATAAAATGAGTCTGCAACATTTTCTTTGGCTTCAAATGTGTCAAATTTCTGTGCCACAAATGGTAGTGAGTCACGTGAATTGAAGACTTCTTTAAAATGTAGATTTTTTTCTTTTTTTTTTCTTTTTTTTTTTTTCCTCTATCCATTTTAATTAAAGAATATAAAGGAGCAATAAAACATTTTTTTTTTTTTTCTGCCAAAGGCTGGATCCTGACTAAGTATCTTGGATTTCTTCCATTTTAGACCTACACAATTCCTAATAGCCCATTGCCAGGTGCCCAGGAACATAGTTCCTGAGGAAATTAATTTGATGGGACTGAAAAGCTATGTTCCTTCCTCTTATATTGTTCAGAAGTATTCAATGGCTGCACTGAAGTTTTATATTAATTAGTAGTTTCATATATGGTATCAGTCAGGGGACATATGCAGTTAGACATATAGGAACAATTTCTCCACGTTGGTGAAATAGAATAAATAATGGTCTGGCTCTTGAACTTCGTAGGTATATATTAGTTACGAAGTCAAAAGTAAAACTTGCAACCAAGTATGTTCTTAGCTTTAACCCCGAAAGTGCCATTTATTTAATGGGACTGTCATATGATTAAAATTAAATTTGTGGGCAGGACTGAGGTCTTGCACTTCAAACATATTTCCCTGTTAAGGGAAAGGATCAGCAAACTGTAGTTCTGATGATAATAGGGAATAAATGCTTGGATTTAATTGTAAACAGCATAGAGAATCTAATATTGTAAACTCAAAGATGTGAGTGACTGCCTAGTACTTGGAGTACTGGAGTAGAAATCTGGGTTATTCTGGTCAAAGATAGCTGTTGTTTTCCTGTGTTCCTCTCAGCTACAAATGTGGTGACTTGGCTACAGCTTCTCTGTGGTATTTTATCAATATAAATAATATATTTTTACTGATAAATATATAAAAAAAGTATTTATATTTTATAAACATAAATAATCAATACATAGACTAGCTACTTTGTAATCCCAATACAATCTTTTCAGTAAGCGAATATAGCCTCAGCAGGACTTCATGCTGTTATAATGCTTCCAGCACTACTCCTTCTTAACATATTCTGGAGGAGAGGTCTGATGCTTCTACAGCTGATGTGATGGCTTCAGTGCAAGTACAGACGCACCTGCCTTTGAATGTCTTTTCATACTACCTGTGGTTTACCTAAAGTGTTCAGGACCAGTTTCCACCAAAGCTTGCTTCATCTCATGTCAGAAAGTACAAAATTGGCTTCATTATCCTTGGTACATATGTAGGATTTGGCTGTAACAGCTGGGGAAGAGGTAGTCTTCAAACATGTGCAAGAATGAACTGAATGAACTGTCCAGGTTGGAGAAAATCTTGTGACTCTTAGAAGACAAACAGCTGAGTCAAAACAGAAAGGAAACACACATGTATTTATATCTCTCTTCCCTCTGGAAATCACATCCAGACATTAGCACCCTATTCCTTAGACTATTTAACAGATGGATTCATATGTTACTGCCAAAGGGTGTTTAGTGGGTCACGCTGGTAAGTTGAGGGTTGTCTCCATCCAGTCTTGTGCGGGGGCACATGACTGCCAGATACTATTCTTAGATCTCTATATAATCTTGCATATATCATAGATGATGCTGATACAGAAACTCATTAAGGCTGAATCTGTCTGTCCTTATACATGTGAGACTTCACTGAAGTGGGAACTTTGAGCTGAGATCAATAGGAGGATCAGGCCATAAGAAAAGAGCTGAAAAGACCTATTGATTATTTACTACATTAGGAATGCAAAAAAAATGTACATTTTGAATTATGCCTTGTATTCTTAAAAAAACCATAATGATAAAACAGTTGTCTGATGCCTTCAAATCAAGTGTTTTCTCTGATAGTCTAAGCATTTACCTAAGGCTTCTAAATTTATTTCCTAGCCTGACTAGCCAAGTGACCTTTCTGAAGTTATTTATATTGTCTCTATATTTGTATTCAATTACTCAGCATAAATCAGAATGAGAATTCAAGGCCCCCTTCTGTTTTATCTTTATCAGTATGCAATGAGCCTGATCCAAAGTCTGCTGAAGGCAGCAGATGGGGGCTCATTGACATTAGCTGACTTTGACTCAGCACGTCATATACACCACACCAAACTCTGGTCCCCTATACAATGCATCCCAGTTCAGCCAAGTGACAAGTCATATGGGTTTCATGTTCCTGTATACATGGAAAAAAAAAGTGTTTTGGAAGTCTCTTCACATCCTTACTGAGGTACATAAAGAGCTGTTCTTGGTATTTAAAAAAAAAAGAAAAGCAAGTGTTCCACTAGTAACATAATTTTTTTACAATTTATATGCTGTGTCACAGTGCTACTTGCTTTACCCACTGCAGAAACTTCAGATACCCTTTGGGCCTCCTATAACAGCTCCTGCAGCAGTATCTTTACATCTCATAAGATCCCTATAACTTCTTCGGTTCATTACTGATCTTTTTTTAACCTGTTAGATGACCAGAGGACAGCAATGTATAAGTAGTGCCAAGCTACAGGAAGAATTCTTTCCATGGAAAATTTCTCCTCTGTTCAGGTGCTGATTTAAAAAAAGCCTTATGAAATCTAATTAATGTTGGGACTTCTAACCTGAACTGGGATGAAACAAGTATGTCAGACTGGAAAGAAATTTGTCACTGAAAGCTTGAAGTCAGTGGGTGATGTGCGCAAAGAAACTGGTCACTAGACTCAGAGTTGTTAGAGGAAGAGAAACAGAGGGTAAGTAAGGAGTATGATCGCATAAGATTGATTTCTGCTAAATATTTAAATTCCCTGTGTCAACTGTGGGCCAGGTAATTATTGGCCTTTTTATGACAGAATGAATACAAAACTTTTTTTTGGTATCCTTTGTCAATGCACATAAAGGTGTGAGAAGCAATTTGTAGCGCTGCTATGCCATCCTGCCTCAGGAAAGGTGGCGTGAAGTCAATGTCTTCATGTTTCCTTTAACCTTTCATGAGAAGCCCTCAGAGAGTTAGATATGGTGTGCTGTCTTTTGGTGCTCTTTTGGCACCCCAGGATGGACAGGAAGATTTCTTTTTTTTAACACATTGATAACTTTTTCCCATGGAATGTGTAACTTAACATCATAGGCTGTTCCCTGTCTGCAGTACCTAGGTCATCAGTTCTCCATATTAAACCTACGTGTTCTAACTGGAGCAAAATGCACTGAGGATTTTCACTTGATTGATGACAGCCATTGGGATTAATGAAGACTGGCTCCAGCCATGGGGTCACAGATGAATTTTCTGACTGATTCTTGTAAGTTCAGCAGACCTAGTAGGGAAAACCTATATTCAGCACTTCTCTTTGTGTCTCTCAAAGTTTTAATACAATGTGTATTTTTGCCCTGCAGTATATGAAGCATGATGAATACAATGTAAGATACTCAGTTTGTTAAACTATGCTTTTGTGCCATTTCATATATTCTTATCTTTTTTCTGAGTACACAACCTAAGGAGGGAACATGTCATCAGCCATGCTAAAACCGGTGAAATATCTGGGAAAGAAATTGTCTTTGAGTCTCAACAAATCATCTTTTTACAGCATTGCGTGTTAAGAATTCATTTAAGAAATGATCCCCAAGAGGCCACATGTGAACACTGTGCCATCCTAATCCATCTTTTCCTGACTATTAGGTTGATAATGGGGATTCCTCCGCACAGTCATTATGCATTGTTGTCAGTCTTGAGCCAGTTTTATGACCTGTGTCCAAGATGTACCCTCATTCTCATTAAGGGCTTAAAATGATCCATTAATCTTTTGCTTTGTTTCTCCATTTTTTTCTGGCTCCTTACAGAACTTTAAAATGTTGGTATTTTTTGGATGGCAGGGAATCAGCATAGTTAGGACTATGATCCATTCTTGGTTTGACAACCAGAGATTTTTATCTATTTCTAATGTGAGCACCAGTTTTCAACAAGCAAATCAAACACTGTTTAACACCGAATGGCTGTGTTGAATCCCAGCAGTAGCACTGATGGACCATAATAATGAAAACTCTTCTGCGTCATATTGGCAGTGTATGTATGTAGGATGCACCCATGCAGCTTAGTTACTGCTGTTATCTGTTAGAATATGCAGTCAGTGTCCATGTAAATACTTTGCATCATTTCTAGAGTGTAGAGAAGATATGGTCCCCTTTAAGACTTGCAAGAGAGATTTCTCATTTTAAGTTTATAGTATAGTTTGGCCACTGAAGTTTTTAAAATAACAGCTTTCTCCTGCCCAACTTTTAAAGCCCTCCTAATCAGAAAATGAAAGTCAATCTGTCTTGATTTAAAAAAATACTTTTGATGCACAGCACACTGAAAGATGCAGTAAGAATTTAAAAATCATAGTGAAAATGTATTAAGGGTCCAACAGCTGTACATTGTGTATTAGGAGAGGTCCTTGTTTTAGTGAACTTGATAAACAGATTATTCTATTTGAGACAACACAATCAGTATAACAGTGAAGGAAAAAAAGCCCAGGCAAATGATTGCTGTTACTAGATCACATTTCCTTGTCCTGGAAGTGTAGGAGTCTAGGTAAATGCAGGTAGACTCTCAAACCTCATTTTTTCCTGACTGATTGCTAGCCATAACCTGCTGGTATTGGAATTAGAAACTGTCTGCACACTCTGCTCTCTATTTGGCTGACAAAGTACTAACAGAGCAAATTGTAGGTTATTTCACTTTTCAACATGGGCTGTCACCCCCTAAGTTTGCTGATATGGTAGCACTGGTCTGCACTGTTTCTATTAGAATTTTTAAAATAAATAGGGTGAAAGTGGATGGGTAGTCTCTTTGCAACTCTCGTGTCAGCTGTGTACTGATAGTTCTCCACTTATCTACATTGCCTGATCATTAGCTTGATCACTACCTAACACCTGATCATTCTTCCTGCAGAGTTTGCTGTTTTATTAAAGTGCTTCACTAGTATTGTGAGTCTCTAAATCTGGGTTATTTTCTCTTGAGTAAAGAAAAAAATATCAGAGATACACCTACTGTAGCAGAAATTGTCCTTTCCTTGATAAACTTCTGTCCTTCTGTGCATACCAAGTTAATAAAGTTGCAATACCTGATGAAATGACTGACACACAGCTACTTTTGTTTATACATATTGCCATCAGTTTACATGTTAATAGACAAAATGAGTGTTTATGGCAATCATATTTAATCCTACTCTCAGTGGATCAGATGTGAACTGTGGGAGGTTGGCCCACTCTCTCTGTTTCTGCTTTCCACCAATGTTTGGAAATACACCAACTTTCCTGGAAAAAATCCCTTACAATATACTGCATGCTTCCAGGCACCAGCTGTCTCCTAAAACACATCACCTGTGGACTGATGCCATGTGAACTTGTTACTCATATATCAACCTTTTCCTGTCTCTCTGTTTCTCTTGGGTATTTTGAATGTGTCCATCACCATGGTTTCTCATACTCCTTAGTACTTACCCCTTAACTGTTTAGCAAGCCTAGACTTTAACATTCCTGTGTTTTGATTAAGTCTTCCTTGCTTTCAGACACCCATTGAAGGCACTGGAAGCATTTATGTACATTTTAAATGATACTGGATCACTTCATTAAACCATGTAGTGAATTTACTGTCAGTTTTAACTATTTAGGACTGTTTTCAAGAGGTATCAAGAATAAAATTGCCTGATGTGATCTCATAAACAGCGAATGATATCCCAACTTTTTTGAAAGGAGGTGTGGCTTTATTATGAACTTTACTGTGGACAAAACACTGCTTATTTATTTTCTTCACTTGATTTCCTACTGATGGCCACGATGATTTGCAATCCTAGTTCTTTCTTCATTCCATATTTGTTAGTATTGCTGTCCGTCTTTGATTCTTTAACAGAAGTTTGATATTTACTGAATATTCTAAATGTGTGGGATTATTGATGGCATGGTTTCCATACACAGATTGGAAGTACTATATTTGTACAGATCCTAATCTGTTTGAGAATTTAGCATAGCTGGGACTTTAGGTGCTATTGGATTAATAAATAACACCCACTCCCATCTTTGTTGTTCATGAAAGCCATATACCTGTGTTATGAAATGAATGTGTATTATGACACTATTATAATGACAGTGGTCCCTATGTTTTTAAAACTAAAATGGATCTACTTTAAAACTGTAACCTAATAAAATGAAATCCATTGATATCCAGTTTAGTTTACAAATACAGAAGGTCCACTTTTGGCTCAACACCTTTAAGAAACTGGATCTGTTTAGATTTGAGGAGCAGATGGGAAAAGCTGGCATTTATTATACTTACAATTTTTTATTACAAACAATGTTAGATACGTGTACCACGACATTCTTGAGAACACTGATGTGCCACTCACTGTCATAGGCCCCATTCTTACAGCTTTTGAGAGTGAAATGTTGTGAAATTTTGCACTTCACTGGACTATTCTAATTTCTGTGTCAAGTTAACAGTGGCATTACTATCCCCCAAAATTCCCAACTTATAGGACTGTCTTGTAGTCAACAAGATGTACTAAGAAACTATTTATTTTTTGTTCTTCTAGTGTGGTTTTAGCCCTCAAATTGCATTTAGACCACATATTCAGAGTTTTCTCAGCAACAATGAAGGCTAGAATTGCCATTAAACAAACAAAGAAAACCCAATTAAATAAAGATTAGTAAGATTTATATGTTAGAATCCTCTTGAATTTGTTATCTATGAATGAAAAGAAAGCACTGATAGCATAAGGATTGAATGAAATCAGGAGAACCAATAGTGATGAGTTCAGTGTTAGTAATGCACTGTAAAAATAGTTTTACCTCTGTAGACCCATAGTCACATCTTGCATGATCATGAAAAAGTTCTTATAAAATCCTGGCCCCGGTCCCTTTTGAAGTCAAAGAAAATTTTGAAGATGCTTTTGCTAGAGCCAAGATTTGTATCTTTAGAATCTGTTTTTCTGGGGTGCTTTGGGTTGATGGTTCTGGAGCACATTTGCCTGATAAGTTACTTGTGTTGATTACAGAGGAGGCAGAAGTGGTGCTGCTTTCTCACGTGCATACTTTAGGCAGGCAGGTTCCCCAGTTCCCAGTGCTGCAGCCCTTGCTGCCACTGTCAGATGTGCCTTGAACCTGCAATGGCAGGACTGAGCCATGGATCCTGGGATGTGCCGTCAACGAAGTTCACATGGTTGCAGTGCAATCCCAAAATTAGTGGTGCCTCCTGCCAGCAAGGCTTGGCCAGTTCTGTGTATCTATCTGCCTGATCGATTAGGTGACACATCTCAGATAGAAAGTAGCCTCTTTGTTTTGAGCAGAACACTCACACTGGATTTTCTTCCTTTTCTTCTATCCTGTAAGCTTTCATAAGTTAGAATGCTCATGTATGACAGAATATTGCTTTTGATGAAAACTATTGCTCTTTCAGCAGCTAGACATTCTTTTACAGTCCTGCTGAAGAATCCTTAGAGATGTAGATTAAGCCAATTTTCATGGGTAGCACTAGGAGTATATTTAATGGGACTGTCCATAGCTATGGTTTGTGTGTTCCTGTTGTACAGCTACATTCTATCTTTTCATCTCTGCTTACTAATGTTTCCAATGGATTGATTAGAAAAAGTGGATGTACCTATACACCTTACTGTTAAATCCCACTCACTTAAACTGACCTTTCCAGTTCAATGGGCTACTGCTCTGAAGACCCCAAAATATTTAGCCAAGGTGTCTAGCCCAAAGTCTATTCTATCCCATCCCATCAGTATCTTATTGTCTGCCCAAAGATTTAATTTCATTCTATAAAATAAAATTTTTACCCTATTGTGTATAGCCTGCTGTCCTTCATGTTTATGACAGAAAAAGAAAAGTATGTAATCTTTCAACTCACTGGAACATCAAGACTATTTGCACTGTCTTGGCCTTAATTTTCCTTAGCAATATGATTCCAGTTTTTAATGTAAGAGAGTTACAGTTAAGTACAATTTACCCACTTTGATTTTTGGTCTTGTGCATAGTCAGTGTATAATTGCTATTCATTAAAATGTATTGCACTAAACGCTGGATATTCTCTGATGGTGAATCAAGTGCTTGTATAGATTGATAAATGTTGTATCTTTCTATGTCTGGAAAACTCATAAGACATATGAAATAAGGAAAATGTATAAATATATTTTTTAAAAAAATATTTATGTTGTTACTGAATACTTGTTAGCCTGCACCACCACCAATTCAGATGTTAGGGTGAGTAAATTGGGTTACCGTTTTGGCCATCAATATCTAGCAGGTTTCTAAATACTTATCTACAAAGATATTCCCCAATATGGCTACTCCATATGTTCCTTTAGGTGCTGACTTATGAGTTTAGATATTTACTATACTATTATAAAAGCTGCCTGCAGTGATCATTCATTGATGTGTTTGATTAGAATACTTTCAACATTAATCTTTATCAATATGTAAGTTAACAAAAAATAATGAGTGTCTCCTTTTTTTGGAAAAAGGTATTGTTCCCTCAAGCATATTATTTTCTTTTCACTTCACTTTCACTTTTAGTTACACACTGCATGGGGAAACAAAACAGAATACAAAGTGGAATCAATATAATGGCAAGCACTAAAAAACCCCAACACAATAGTGATCACTATCTTTTGTTGCTGGTCTGGAATCTCTCTCCTAAATTTTTGATAGCATATAATGTAGATGCATTGATGAAGAGTTAAGAAATAAAAGTTTTTTATATAATAACAGGAATTAATCTGTATTTCATAAATAGATAATAAATAACAGATTTTCTGAATCTTTTGAGTAGAAATTGGCATTTGCAGAAACAAATAGAATTTTTTCTTTATATAATTTATGGCAAAAAATACAGTAAGAAATTGGGCTATTTCCTTAAGATTAGATTCATGACTGAAAACCCTTAATTTCAGATGTAAAGTGGCTTGGCTGCATTCATAAACAAAGCCATGAATTCTTTTCCATCTGAACTTACGTTCTTTAATTTTCACTGAATGACTGACCATTTCAGCACGCTCTCCTGATCGTATATAATTCAGTCCTTGACCATGACAAACCAATCATTCACAACTGACCCTTGAAATTAATTAATGCCAATCACTGCTATCAGTCAAGAGACATTCTAAGGGATTTCAAAAGAAGAGATTGATGTTACATAGTGCTAAAGGTAGACGTAGAAAATGCAGTCAGTCAGTGAATTGCAGAAGAACTTAAATTACATTTATAGATTGCTAACATCCTTTCTAGTACATGTAGTTACAAGATGGTAGTCATCAATGTATACTAAAGCTGGAACAAGTGCTCAGTGTGAAAATGCTAATTTTCAGATACTTATATCTTGAAAACCATAGGTGGTCTTGGCATGGAAAATAACATGCTACCTCCAAATTTGAATCTCTAAAGCATAGCAGGAGGCAGATCTAACCAGCACTGTGACCATATGTGTTTGGGATTTCATACACAATAATTAATTTCCATTCTGTAAAAATGAATAATTTAATATAACATCCCACATCAAGAGATATAAACACAAACTGATACTTTTAAAAAAAATGCCATTGAATGAACTTTTTTCCTAATCAAAAGCAACTTAAAATGTTGTGAATAAAAATAAAATGAAAAGAAAATTTTTTAGCTGCTTTTATTTCTCAGCATAAGAATCTTATGAAGATGTCTCTTGGCAATTGAAGAATATTTGATTGAATAAAGAGCTTAGAAGAAATATGTAATCTGCACATGGATGCTATCTGTATATGTACCTAGCATCCATGTTCTTTTCTAACTGTTCTTCTAGTTATGATCATGTTCCCTCTTCCCTGTTTGATTTGCCTGTGAAGATGAACCATCATCAAAATACTCAGTATTTTTACCTAAACTCAATAAACTCGACATACCTTCAGGCTAAGTCTTTGAAACAGTGATAACCAATAGGCTTTAATGTCATTCTCTGACACAGGTCAACTCAATAAAAGTCTCTGGAAATTATCATTCTGGTGTAAGATGATCAAGAACATCAGTGCTGTCCTGTCATCTGGGGTATACATTCACAGTGAAATGAGAGGTAAAGCGTGTATTGTCACTCTCTATGTCTGCTGAGAACATATTCACACCAAACTATCCAACACGTGGTACTTGTATAAAAACATGTTGTGCCAAATCCTCTCTCAAGTGATACTTGAAGTTTCTAAAAAAAAATCCTGTTAGCTGATGCATTTGTCTCCTGTTTACCACATTCAGCTGCCACTCCTAGCTCTGTCCAAGAGCAAAACAGCCTCTTTTTTCCAAATAAAAAACCAAGTCAAGTCAAGAGAGAAACAAGAACTGAATCTTTAGATTTGAATTCCTCTGCTAGCAGAAGATTGTGACTACAAATCAAAACCACGTGCCAGCCTGGAAGTTTTTAGCCACCAAAAACTGTTGATTGGTGCTGAAGGGGGGCTTCAGCAGAAATCCGGGTAGGCTCCTAGGCACATTTCAAAATCCCACTAGATGACAGTCTGACTACATATCTTAGAAAAAATGTGGTCCTTGTGAATGGCCTCTAATCTCTAATACCTGTTGGATCTTGATCCAAACTGTGGAATTAGGCCTGGATCCAGGTCCTACTGTGCAGCTAAAGCTCCCCATAGCTGTTAATGACAGAGTAATCTTTATTGTAGAATGGTGGAGGCTTCTGGGAGATACATGTGCCTTTTGAGGTGTTTTGCATAAGGTATATCCCAGAACTGATGGCTGCCAGTCAAGAAGAGGATATTCCTCCTCCCTTCTCTGCTTTGGGTGTCAGGGTTGCATTATATTACTAAAGAGCACCCACCAGCAAGGAAAGAACAGCATTCATTACTTTATGAGTAGAAAAATTGTTGTTTGACCGGATGTTTGTGAGTAAGAGAATAGCTGTTATTTGTCTTTCAGAGCCGTATATCTAGAAAGACAATCAGGGACCAGATTTCCAAAGTCCAAAGCCAGAGACAGGGGCTAGCTGTGCTGTGTCACTCCTGATATCTTGATAGATCACACTCATTTGCAGTGGGTGTGAAAACTGTCAAGTGGAATGATGTTGTTAATGATGACATTACTCCCATTACACAGCTTTTGCTTTTCTGAAGCAATGCATAGAAACTTGTCTCCCATGCTCTGCTTGCTACTTGTGGTATCACCACTGACATCTGTTCTTTCTAGGTTGCAACACAGTCTTGCCAAATCTGCAGTCCACCAGAAACACTAGTTAGAATTTATTTACATACACGTGTATATATATATATATATATTCCCTAATAATGATGGTTCAGGAAAGATTTACCAGTGTAGTCATTTTTGGCAAAATTTTCAGTGAGGTGGTTTCTTAAGTTGAAAGTTGACTATTTTGAAAAATAAAAGAGCTTGAAATGTTACCATGCCAAATTTAGTTTCTGGATTGAAGAATCCATTAGAGATGTGAGAATGATAGAGATTTCCCAAGTATTTCTGTTCATTCTCAGAGTATATCTACATACCAGGAGGCAGGGTAATGTAGCATTCCTGCTACTTTTAGGCTTACTTTGGTATGAGATGTTCTAGTTTACTAGACAGCTGCTTAGCCACAGCTCTGTATTCCTCAGTGGCTGGATATGTTTTTTCCACTCTGAGCTCCCTAATGTCCTGACTACACTGACAGAAGGACCTGAAGAAGTTTGCTTTGTTATTTCGTGTGACTTCAATGAAGATGTACTCTTCGCTCACTGATGGCTGGTGCTACCTGTCTGAGTTGAAATGGCTCTGAGACAGCAAAGTGGGAAGGATAAGTAACGGGTTTAACTAATGTCTTTCTGGACAGCATATCTCAACAGGCCTGTTGTCCTTCTGCAAGTACTGCTTTTTGCTGCTCTGACTGTTGTTAATGAAACTGCAGCTCACTTCTGTCTACCCCTGGTTTCCGGTGTCTGGATTGGTTTGAGGTTGAAAGTGGTTTCCTGTTTCTCTGCAGCTCTAGGGTAGTCTAATTGAAACGACATGTCAGCAAATATGTGTCCAGTGTGGCTAGGTAAAGAGCCAAGGTCCAGTTTTCTGCAGTAAAATGACTGAATATACAAATCACCACTGAAATAGAAAATAAATCAATAAAGTGATGTTTGGTGTGAACAGCAAGGTTTGTCTCCTTCTGGGAAGGCCGGGCAAGTGCATGAAGGGGAGCACAGACTTGCAGGAAGGATAAGGGAAAGAACAAGAGGAAATATTTGATGGGAAGAATCTGCTCGGTAATTGTCCTCTTCGTTTCTTCCAGCTTGACTCTGCATGTATGAATAAATAGAATTGAATGAGGAAAAATACTAAATCTATATAGCAAGTCCTGAAGAATGAATCCATCAGAAACAGCTTCAAGTTTGTATGCTAAGCAAAGAAATTATTATGAAAAGAAGGACAATTCCAAGTATTGCTCTGTGTTATGCAGTGGGTTTTTCTGATAGTTAAGGAAACCATGGCCATTGTGTGAAGAATGTATCCATTCATATGATTTGATTGAATTTCCACCACTATTACTTTGCAGCTACCAGTCTATTGGATGCAGTATCTTCTTTTTAAAATATTTTAGCAATCCCAACAGACAGTAGAAAACCATTATTTCATGCAAAATGCATACATGAAAACAAATTATAGACTTGGTCCAAAAGGGCTGACAGTCTAAGGTGCAGATCTTGCATTCAATTAGTTGGAAACATAAGACTACTCATGCTTTCTCCTGCACAGACTACATACACCCTTACAAGGAACTTTGCATCAGCACGTAAAGCTAGAGCTGTGTCTATGTCTTGGTAGATCATACATCTAAATACACAAATGAAACAGTGGCAGTGTTACTGAAGACTTACTCTTCAGTTTTTTTCTGACGGAGAAGCAAAACACACTGTCTCATACTGTCTAGTGTGGTCGAGGGTAATAAGAAGTACCTTCTTCCCTGAAGAGACAAGTGTGGGAGAGTATATTGGTGAACTGGAGAGGGGCTGAGATGTGTCTGGGACTGCCATAATGTGGTCTGTCCTCAGTCCTGTGGTATGTATCACTGCTGTTCACCTGGATTGGGAAGTTCACCTTTTGCCCTTACCTAGAGCTCTTCTGTGGTTTTCTGCTTTCCCAGTAACTTTTTCTGAATCTTCTGAATAACAGCTCGTCACAGCATGCTGACACAGTGATTTCAGCATGGAGTCTATAGATGTCTCTTTGATACAGGTAATCTAAGTGTAAAAAGATGGGAGAGAACATCTGGGAGTTCTTCTAAGACATGTGGCAGGTTGTGGCCTGTATTAATCTTTTTCAAGGTCCAAACCAGTTTTGACAGTAGTTTTTCCTCTCTACCATGCATAGGGCTATTGCATCCTTATACAGGTGAGATGAATTTGGATCTCAGTGCCTAAACTACAGAAAAAAATCCAAAGAATCTGAAGTCAAACCCACATCTCCTTTATCCCAGGCTTAGGCACATGAGCAATTGTCCTTTGTTCCCTGTTTCTTTTCCTGAATGATAAAAGTTGACATGGGTTCAAGAGAGACTGGACAAATTTATGAAAGATAAATCCTTTGAAGATTGCTAAATATGTAGAAACCACATCCAGCTCTGGAAGTTTCCATGATGAAAACAATTGGTGTCTGGGAAAGTATTAGCTGGAAATATCATGTATTCTTGTTTAACCTACTCTTCATCAGCCATCTGGTAATAACTGGACATATTATTTTTTTTTTTCAAGATGAGGTTGTGGGGTGATTCAGACACCCTTTCCTTTTTGTCAGAGATAAAGTCACATTCCTTCTCTTGCCATAAACCATGTTTTTGATGTTATTCTTGATTGTCTTTTTTCACAGCAGAAGATAGCATCACAGGCTGCACAGGAACTTATTCTTCATAAATGCTGTCTTGAAGGTAGTGGAGATTTTCTCAGTCTTCATCTGATTCTGCCACAGATTTGACATTTACCAGTGCTGGAGCAGGCCCAACCCCTACTATAGGTCTTGACCATGTGCTTTACTAAGGAAGACCCTTGTTCCTAGTTCAGTGCCATCAGTCTTCTTTTTTTCTTTCTTCTTGTCTGGTGGGCTCTATAACTTCTATGTCTTGGATGGTTCTTTTGGCCAGGTTCCTCTGTGCGTCATTCTGTCATCCTTTTGGATTAACTCCAAGCTGAGCATGGTGGAGGAGACCCTCTATGATTTGAAGGAGACTTGTGCCTACTGGAATGGTCAACTTTTCTGTGGGCTGCACAATCTGATAGATCTTTGATCCTACCCAGCATGTTTATTCCCTTCATGCTTTGTTATCCCTACCTCAATCTGTTTATTTTTTTACAGGGTTTTCTGTTTTGCCTTCCACCTTTTCTGTCTAGGGCATACATGTCAGTGTAAGCATTATGGGCTATTTGAAACATTAGGGTTATTTATGTAAACATTAAAGGGGGCAAAGTATTTTATCTTTCTGTTCAGGCCCATACTATCCTATGCCAAGACTGAAAGACATGAATTCTACCTTATTAAATCAAATAGACTTCCAGTTGTGAAATACAGTAATGGAAATTGCTGCTGTTTTAGAAAAATGAAACAGATTAGTGTTGCAAATATTTCCATGCCTTTATGGCAGATGTAATTTTCTTCTGTTTGATAAATATATTAAAAGAAGAGTTTGCTGCTTCTTTTCCCTTTTAGGGCTCTATCACTTTTGTTCCTTGCTGTGAATCTCTGTCAAGAGCAAGACATTCGACCAGTGTTGTGCTGTATTCTTACTGAACTTCTAATAGTCACAGCTCCTTCAAAAACTTCCATAAACCAATTCAGGCCCAAATCAGGGAACAGATGCAGAAGTGTTTAAGTTGGCAAATACCTCAGTTACTCAGACAGTATACTCATGTGATTGTTGGTGTGTAGTAAAATGGTTTACTAGTTACAGACATTCTTCTACTTTGGTGAATAAGGAGTTAACTACATGGAAGGTGGATCTTGCTTCTCCTTGAACAGAAGTGGGGTGTGTGTGAATGATAAAAAAGTCTCTGTGAGACAGAGGGAGACAGTGTTTGGGAAATTAACCTTGCCTTTAGGAAACCAACTAGCCAGCCTGGATCTGATTACTAGATTGAACCCTGGACATTGAGAGTTTTGTTAATTTTTTTCCCTGATAATAGTTTGCTTTGATTTATAGTCATAAAGCTTCTCCAAGGAATTATATCTGAGTTTGAATGAATCCATTTTTTCTGCATCATTTCACTTGCTTACACTATGCAAGCCAATGTTTTGGCTGATTTGATCCCTGGTTAGAAGAAAGACAGGTTAGTTCTGAAAAAAACAGGATGGGGATCAAAAAACTGGAAAGAATACAACTTTTTGTTGCGGCAGGAATAGAATGGGAAGAAATAGATGCTTAAGAGCCTTAATTGATAAAGTTGTAGGAATGAACTTTATATGATCTATACTTCTACATTTGCTAAAACAGATTTTCTTTTTGTCCTGACAGACGGAATTTTAATATTTTGATATTTTCAGCCTATCCTCACTTGTTTTCTAATGGGCTTGTGTTTTGTTTTGTTTTGTTTTGTTTTTTTTTTTTTTAAATGTCTGGGAGATCCATCACCCCAAATAAGTGGACTTTAAAGGTCAAGAGAGCTCTTATCCTTTTAGTTCCTTTCATAAGAGCTCTGAGCAGCAGGCACAGCAATCTCAGCATGGACTCAACGATATTTCCTCACAATGTAGCCAGAAACTGCATGCCTGCAGGGTAAAACAAAATTACCAGTGTTCCCCCGTGAATGTCCTACACCTTGAGAGGCCACAGCTAGCTACAGAGCAGTTAGCTGCATGGCTGAGCACTAGCAGTAAATGCTTACTTCAATTGTGGCAACTGCCACTCAAAAGGGATGCATTTAATCTTGAAGGATAGATGTCTCAAGACATCTACCCTAAGTGACACAAAGTCTCTGGGTGTAGGAAGGAGCACAGAAGGGTTCTGTGTGCAGACAGTTTGTCTCTGAAAGTGAGGTAAGTGAAGACAATTTGGATAGCTGCTAATAAATTAGCTTTAGCATTAATCTAGTCCTTATATCTAAAAAAAATGACTAATGAATGCACGTGGAAAAAACTGAAACCCAACAGAAAAATACCAATAACATGATAAAGAACACTCTCTTTTCTCATTTTTCCTATTATTATTGATGGCAATGCACTAATGTTTGCAGATTTGCTTAGAAACTATTTTGATTAAGCCATGTAATACAGCTGATGAGAACCCAGAATTCAAAACATACAGAAATTTCCTTTGGGACTAGCACTCCTAGAAGAGATGGCCTAGGGAAAAGGGAGTGTGAGTGAATTGCTGCTGCCTAGGAACACCGATGAGGCCTTCTGGACACCATCAGTCTCCCTGTTCAGTCAAGTCAGAATGTGTAGCTAATCATTATTAAGCATCGTGTAAGCAAACGACAATAGTACTGAGATTTCTTGGAAGATAAACAGCAGTTAAGGTCAAGTATGAGTAAAATGGGTACAGTTTTTCAACAACACCAAAGGGTCTAGGGGTCACTATAAGGATTTAGGCTGCAAAATCATCCAGCCAATTTTGAAAACTGTCAGAGAATTCTCACAGCATTATATAAAATAGATTTTTAAAGCCTTTGCTACTGTCAGTTACTTTTTGAATTTTAAAAGTATAACCTGAAGGTGTAATAAATACTGTGCAACCTGATCTGAGGGGAACTTTAGGTAACTTACTGTAAATGCACATATACACACATGATTCTTTCTAAATATATTGGCCTATTTACTACGGTAGTTACCTGTTTAAGACTTGCAGTTATATTAAGTAAAATAGTGTGCCTGGGCTAATACATTTTCAGAGAGCCTATTTGTTTTACTGAAGAATTTATTGCAGCAGTAATAACTGTCAGAGTGAAAGCGTGGTTAAAGTGCTAGAGACAGGACCAACTGCAAAGGGTATCTATCAAACTATCGACTTCCTGCCAGTGGTGTTGTGAACTCTTTTGTCATAAACTCAAGCACCCAGAGTTGAAACCTCGATCAATGAAAGGGGAATCTGGTATCCAGCTCTTTTAGAGAGGGCATCTCTTCTGTTTGACCCATTAGGACACAAATAACAGTTTTTATAAAGTGCAGGTTTGATTTACAGCAAGCCTTCAGGTTAGCTAGTGACATTTATATTTTAAATGAAGTGAAGAGCACTTACCATCTGAAAGAGTTAAACACAGAGCTCCCAGCTGCGGTCTGATAAAAAGTTTTACCTTTGTAACCCTCAAATAGAAATTTCGTTACATTGTGTAGTTATCTGCCATTCAGAAATTTCTTCTTTTTTCTTTTTTTTCCTTGATTTCATTTAACTTTCAACATCCTGGCACCATGGAGAATATGGTCTTGTCTGAAAATGCTGCTGACTTCTGTTCCCTTAGCATTCCTAAAGGCAATATGCTTGGCAATACGCCTCTGTCCTCTATGGACATAATTCACCTATTCGCTCTCCAAAGCCTCTCTGTCTATCAGACCCTCTATTTCACCTGTGGCTAGAAACATGTTTAAAAATTCTACAATATTATGATCAAATTTATAGATACAGTGTAATACAAACTTTCTGAATAACTGGCATTTCTAACCTGTTCCTAAAAGCACTTCATAGTGTAGCAGCAATGTGGATACAAGCTGTGGCACATAGGCATTTAATTCCTGGGATATACATATGTATAATGGAGTCATAGAATCATAGAATGGTTTGGGTTGGAAGGGGTCTTAAAGATTACCTAGTTCTAACCCCCCTGCAATGGGCTCCTGCCCATCTTTCACTAGATCCAGTTGTTCAAACCTTCCAAGCTGACACTGAACACTTCCAGGGATGAAGCATTCACAACTTCTCTGGGCAACCTGCTCTCGTGTCTCACCACTCTTATCATAAACGTCATATATATATGTGCAGGCTTATAAATATTTTAATTCTGGCCATTTTTGACTAAATGCCACATGGTGTACCCTATTGTGAGAGACACTGTAGAAGAACCATGGTAATTGTGTGGACTAAGTTAATATGTAGGGCCTCACAGGGTTTGCTTTTATAAAAATATGAACAGCAAAAGGACCCAAACTCAGCTCTGATTCAGTTCAAAGATGCGTTTGCCCACTGGAGGCAGCTGGGTCGCACTTTGCTTGCCTCTGCAGAATTCTACTGGGGGTTTCATTTTTGGATCAGTGCATCTGGTTGTTGGACATGCAAATCTCTCTAGACATCTTCTCACTTTTGTTGAGCTCAGACTGAATTGATGGGGTTGGTCAAGTTGTGGACATAGATTTTTTTTGTGTTCTGGTGGGTGCCCTACCTGCGTCTGTCCCACAAATGGGACTACAGGCAATGGTACCCAGGGTATTTCACCATAGTGCAGGCTTAGACTGTGCTTCTCAGTGTGGCACACAGTGTGAACACTGAAGCCAGTTCTTACTGCTTTGTGGACATAAGTAACTTTTAGCATGATTTTGATTCTTGTGAAGATATTTGGATATAATTGTTTTTCTTGTTTTAGACTTTCAGCAGAAGTGAGGGGTAGACATCAGATTGGTTTGTTGTTGCTTGATTCAGTCTATTTACTTTTTGGAGTCCGGGGGGAGGTGCTTATTTATATTATGACTTTCATATGTGTTTCCTATTTTTACAAGGGGAAACTTTCATTGAAATTTGAGTTCTGTGGTGCTGTTAGTTTGATCATTACAGTATCATTTCAGTATGTTTTGTTTCAGTGCAAGCTTTCACAAATATGTTCCATTCTCCCACCAATAAAAAAAATGGCCTAGGTGGATTGTTGCTGTGTGTGTGGTACAACAGCCTTTTACCTCAGAGGAAGAACTTTTCTCATTCCTCAGAAACAGAACTTTTCCTTTGGTAGATGAGAATTTTTGTGCCATTTTTCTGAAGGAAGGTTATATATTGCAACACAGAAATGAAACAAAAGTTTAGTGCATTCTGGATGTTATAGAAAATACATTGCCAGTTTCCAACTTTGCATAAGCCCTTTTTCTTGCATGCCATAGTTCTTTTTTCAGCTAAAAAAAGAGTGTCTCCAGACACTCTTTATTTTTGAAATTTAGACATGTATTCCACTTATGTGCTATGTAACGCCGTAAGATGAAGTGGTTGATAACACTTTTATGTGTCTGTTTTAGAAGAATAAAAGTTTTTGTGTGTACTGGGGAAAGTGATTCCTGCTTTCATTTTAGTAGTTTTACACAGTGTAACATATGCAATTTTATCAACGTATCTTGAATCATCCTGCTGTGCATTAGACCAGTTTATCTGCTGCAGTCTGAATCTGATTTGTTCATCCTCATTCATATGATTGTCATCTCTTGAGTACTCCATACGATCAGATTCAGTGCTGCTTGGATTACACAATGAAAATAATGTGTTCCTGCAAAATTAGTCTCTACAGTAAGTATTGCCGTAATGAAGATGAAAAGAGTTGTCTTCTTTTTGTGTTAAAGTGTTCAGTCTTAAGCACAAACCAAATTTTTTTTTTTGCATAAATTTTAATCTTTAAGTGAATTGTTGCCTTGAAATGTGTAGGAAAATTTGAGTGTGTAGGAAAATTTGAGTCAATCATAAGCTTTCTCACTGAAAAGCAGGCTGTAGTGCAGTAGTAACTCCTGCACTGAGAAGTTGTGGGGAGCCTTTCCTTCATGCTTGTGTTATCACGGCTCAGATCCTTTTGAGCCACAACTGGATGCTCCTTACAGCAAATCCAGATTTCTCTTAACATTTGCTGATGATGTGGTTCAGATGTGTTATTCAGTCAAAAGCAAACATCTCACCATCTCTGAACAACACCTTTTCAGGCCCCCATGCCATTAGCACAGTATTTTTGTTTTAATTAGAATGAGTGATATGCTGCTAGAAAGCATGCATATCATGTTTCTTTCTGTAGACTTGAGGCTTTTATGGTTTGGCTTTTAAATTTACTCTGTTTACAATCAATAAAGTGTGCTATGGGCTCAATAAGACCAAAATTAACTTAACACAATTAACTATAATTCAAACTTTCTGCAAAGCTGGTCCTTTATTCACTGTTTGCACTAAACCACTAGAAAGAAACTACAAGGTAGGACAGAATCAGATCAGACTATTTATATCTAACTGGCATTTTTTTTCCCTCCTTCAAATGGTTTCTGCTCTTCCTATAACTTGAGAATTAGGAAAAAAAAAATGTACCTCTTCTCAGTCTGTGCTTTTTAAAGTATATTTACCTGGGGAGCATAATCTGAGCCTACTGTCTGCATTCCTGGTTTGGCTGGCAGTCATACCAGCATGTCCTGACTCAGGAAGCTCAGGGACTAGCTCTGAAATGTGGAGAGGTATTTTAAGGTGAGGCTGGGGAGCACACAACAAATTTCCAGACATGTTGACTTTGGTGGTCCCTGTGACCACTCTCCCTGTCCCAGCGGGAGAGTTGGGCTGTCAAGCAGGGTGCTACCAAGGCATGTGCCTCTGCCCCAGCATGGGGGATGCACCCCAACAGCTCAGGAATGGGTGTAGAACAAGAGCCAGGCCAGCCCTGATCAGAAGCTGAACCAGCATCTGTGTTGTTTGCTTGTGTCAACAAAGCTTCAAAAATTGACTTTCCTCTTTCTTTAACTAAACGTTTTTGTTGCCTTGGCCAGCACTGACAAACTGCGGTGAGAATTGAGTGATAAAGCAAACAGCGTGAGTGATGTTTATTGCTATTCTCAAATAATGATAGCAATTTTTTAAATGATTTTTCACCTAAATGGTGTTTCTCTAAAATCATGTAGGAGTTTAGTCTGATATTAAGACCTAAATTGATGCCAGGGGAGTTGTGATTTGGAAGAGAGATCATATATTTTATATCTAAACCCACATTTTTTCTGGAACTCAGGGAGTATGCAGAAGATTGTCATTGTTAACATTCACCCACATTCAATTTTGTAGATGCTTAACAAGTCTTTTTTAACTAATGACTTTACAATTGAAAGGAAATAAGTAAATAAGGCAGAGTCATAATAAACATTACAGATTAAAGAAAATTAAACTACATTCATCCCTGTGTCTTCTTTTAAAATATCTTCAATTTTATAAACAGAAAACAAAAGCAAAGTTAACTAAGCAGTTAGTATCATACTTCCTTCGGGTATTTTTGGACCCTGTATCCAGAATTTTTTAAAGCCCTTGTTTCAGGGTTTCAGCTGACAGAAATTGAGAAAATATGCATGGATAGAGTGTTTTGGATGCTAAATTAAATGGTGACATGTTAGAAAGCAGTGTATATATTTCCAGCCTTGAGCTCTCAGTTATGGTAAAAAATTCCACATTAATATCTTACTCAGTTTCTGTGATTATATCCTTTATATCAGTGAATGTCATGGCTGCCAGGTAAAATAAAACCATCGTATGTGCCCTCTTAGAATTATGCCAAACCTAATAACATGTGAGAGTTGGTCTGTGTTTCTCCGGAACCAGCGATGCCAGCCCATCCTAGCAGACTAATGTGTAATCAATACATCTTCCACTGGCGACCAGAACCCTACTCAAGCATGCAGAGACGCCAGTCAATAAATCATAGCTGGAGGTCACCGCCACGGCAGCTCGGCGCCCTCGGGTCCTGCAGCTTTGCCTTGGACCTGGCTGTGGCTCTTCTTGCTGCCTGGCAGCCACGGGTCAGCACGAGGTCAAGTTTATGCCCGGTGGGGTATTGGCCTCTCAGATGCTGTTTTGCTGTTTCTGACACTGACCATTAATTCTCCTCTGTTACCACGTTTAACTATTCCTGGCCAGTCCCTGCTCAGCTTTGGCTGGGGCCTGGGCCTGCCAGGAAAGTATGCCTTCTCCAAGATCGACCCCTACAGAAGTCCTATTTTGACATTAGTCTTCCTCTGCCTTATTTTAGCTTTTTCTCAGACAGGAGAAAATGGGAGGCAGTTCTTGTAGCTTGGCAGAAATTTCTGAAGTCAGGAGAGACTGCAAATGCTTGTGAAAGGCAAGTTTGGGGAGTGTAGTCTGACACCTGAAATGGCCCAACTCAGTGAGCTCACTGCACAGGGTGTCCGGAGAGATGTTTACCTGCAAGTATAACATGGCTTCATAATTACAGGTTGGGAAAATGAGGAACAATGTCAAAGTTCCTTGAGGATAACTTAATTTTTCAGTCTTACTTTTCAATAGCTTAAATATATGACCTCAGAATCTCAAGGATTCACCTAAAACTCACAATGAAATAAATATAGCATCATGAAACATCCTTGCACTACCATTACCATCCTAAAGTGAGCAGGAAGTACTTATCAAATCAGTGGGAATCATAGAATAGTTTGTTTTGGAAGTGACCTTAAAGATCATCCAGTTCCACCCCCCTGCCATGGGCAGGGACACCTTCCACTAGACCAGGTTGCTCAAAGCCCCGTCCAACCTGGCCTGGAACGCTGCCAGGGAGGGGGCAGCCACAGCTTCTCTGGGAAACCTGTGCCAGTGCCTCACCACCCTCACAGTGAAGAACTTCTTCCTTATATCTATCCTAAATCTACCCTTTTCCAGTATAAAGCCATTACCCCTTGTCCTATAACTACATGTCCTTGTAAAAAGTCCCTCTCTGGCTTTCCTTTAGGCCCCCTTTGGGTACTGGAAGGCTGTTATAAGGTCTCCCCAGGGACTTCTCCAGGATGCACAACCCCAACTCTCTCAACCCATCTTCATAGGAGAGGTGCTCTGGTCCTCTGATCATCTTTGTGGCCTTCCTCTGGACACACTTCGACAGGTCCATGTCCTTCTTATGTTGGGGGCCCCAGAGCTGGACACAGCACTGCAGGTGGGGTCTCACAAGAGTGGAGTAGAGGGGTAGAATCACCTCCCTCGACCTGCTGGTCACACTTCACTCGATGCAGTCCAGGATACAGTTGGCTTTCTGGGCTGTAAATGTACATTGCCAGCTTATGTGCTTCTTGTCAACCAGCACCCCAAAGTCCTTCTCCACAAGGCTGCTCTCAATCTGTTCTCTGTTCAGCCTGTATTTGTACTTGGGATTGTCCTGACCCATGTGCAGGATCTTGCACTTGGCCTTGTTGAACTTCATGAGGTATGCATGGGCCCACCTCTCCAGCTTGTCCAGGTCCCTCTGGATGGCACATTCCTTCCCTCCAATGTGTCAACTGCAGTACACAGGTTGGTGTTGTCAACAAACTTGCTGAAGGTGCACTCAATCCCACTGTCCATGTTGCCAACAAAGATGTTAAATGATGCCGGTTCCAATACCGACCCCTGAGGAAGGCCACTTGTCACTGCTCTCCACTTGGACATTGAGTCATTTACCAAAACACTCTGAGTGCGACCATCCAGCCAATTCCTTATCCACCAAGTGGTCCATTCGTCAAATTGACGTCTCTCTGATTTAGAGACAAGGATGTCGTGCAGGACAGTGTCAAACACTTTGCACATGTACAGTGCAAAAGAATTGCTCTTATAAGATTTGTAAAATTTTAAACCTCATTTGTGGACCATAAAGCACTGTAGAAGCTCAGATATGCAATATATATTTATCTTACTGAGTAAATTGCCACAGGAGGTAGCCAAGTAAAATAATTTGACTTGAGTAAAAAGAGGCAGATACTTTTATGATCACTAATAACATTTTTATACCTATAAAAGCCAAGATAATAAGGATAATCAAATCATACATTTCAGGACATAAGCTGATTATAGTACCAGCAATGGTCAGAAAGGAATTTTACCTCTTGTCACCAAAAAAAAAAAAAAAAGTGTACAGTGACTAAAATATAATTTTAAAAGAACTTAATAATCTTAAAGTTAGGCACTGACAGTTGTAGCACAATAGACTAGGCAGGACTGAAGGCTACTCTGGTATGAAAAAATCTTTGATTATCTTCTGCATTCTGGTATCTGAAAAACACCCTCATGGCTTAAACTTCTCAGTGGACGTATCTCTCTGCCTGTCCTCTCTATTCTCCTAGTAATACCAGGCCTGACATCTCATTAACTTGCATTCCCTCCGATTGTTTCTGTGCCTTATAACTCCCATTCCTACAATATTACTGTTGGGTTTTTTTCTCATTAACAAAGATTTTACTCATTCATCATTTAAAGCTATGCTGTTTCTTTTCTAAAACCTAAAAAGGGCCACTTTGCAGTGCGAGGTTCCCTCCACTTTGCATATCCTGCACATGATCTTGTCCCATTTTCAGGAGATGGCAATACCCTCAGAGGCTCACCCAGAGCCCACAGGACCCAGGCAGGAGATAGACCTTCACAGCATCAAATCATTTAGTTAATGTGTCCTGCTTCTTCCTTGGAAACTCACTGTCCTCTGCAAGGAGAAGCACAGTTTTGCAGTGTCCCTTACTCAGTCCATTACTGGGCATAACAGTTTAGCACCACGTGAATGAAAACCAACATGTATGATTATGGAAAGCATTAACCCGCAGCACGATCTTTCAACAAGAATAATAATGTTCTTTTTCTTAGTGTGCAAGTCTTGAAAGAAATATTTGCACTGTTAATTTGTATATGCAAATGGATCTGGAGAGAGATGCTGCTGCTAGCAGTCAGAGTGTTTGTTCTTTTCCCTATTATTTCTGACTCGAAGCTATTTGCAGAAAAAGCTTCTTGGAAACTGTGGATAGACAGAATGAAGTTTCAGGACAACTGTGTGTTTTCTGCAAGTTCTAGAACAGATGTGCATGTATAAGGTGAGTTATACTTAAAGTGTTACTTTAGCAGTGAAAAGTTAGATATCTTTTGGACTCTCTCCCATGTCAGTGGAGAGCCTGTGTCAGCTCTAAAATGTGATCCATGTAACTAATCTCTGTACATACCACCTTACAAGGACAAATTGCCCCTCTCACCAGCTACAGAGAAGCCTGGACAACTAGATCATAATAAACTCTAGCACTGCAGAATTATATGTGAGAGGAATCATAGTATCAGCATATACATTCCCATTCTGGAGTCCTGCTTCTTATCTATACTTTAAAGCACTCAGAATTACTTTAGAAATAAAGGATAGTTATGAAGACTGCAAGAAGAAGGTATTTTCTGGAAGTTACCCTTACACTGAGGGTAGGCTGTGGTAAAAAGGCCCACAAACAAACACAAAACACCCTACAAGAATCTTCTTTCAAAACTAAATCAGACTAAGACATTCAAGGAATGACAGAGAGGTTGTTGATGAGATAAAAGTTTCATCAGCAGAAATGAATGGAGTTGGCTCGCCTGACACCTTAAGATGAATGAGAGTGGCATGTCATCTGCATCTTTCCAGTGCATTTGAATTTATTTGTGGGAAGCAAATATTAAGTTACATTGGACAGCCTATTTTTTCCTGTGGATCCTAATTGTAGGGTAGGAACAATTTGTCCACACTCTGTCTTCCCTCCATCCACCTCCCTCCTCAAGAAAATCATTAGAAAAGTAGAGATGAAGTTAAATCTAATCTTGAAAAGATTTGGTGAATGTCTGTCCAACTGAACAACACCCACTGTTATATTGAACTAATTTCTTATGCTCAGATGGTGTAGCTGAAGCAGTGTTTATAAAAAGCAGAAGCATCAATTTGTACATTGGGTATCTGAAGGCAAGATTATTCACAAATACTTGGCACTAGTGTCAACGATGGCTTTTGTCAGCCAATGGAAAAGAGCTGTATGTAAGCCTGTTTAGAAAAGAAGGGATGGCTTTTGATCCTTGCAGAAAAGAGGTCCATTGAGGGATATTTCTATACTGATTCCAGAATAACAATGGGAGAGACTGAATATATATAAGAATAGAAATACCAGGTCCCATTTGTCTTCAGTGCTCTGATATCCAACCTAACACCCATTGCTTGAAATAAACTAAACTGCTCAGTAGCAACTGGACACATCTGGTAGTACAATTTGCTTATCATCTTTAGGTGCTAAGAAATACTACTATATTCTGCCTGGATTTCCTCTTTCCATGTATATGTCTTAACACTTATGAAATCCAGCTTTACCAAACAAGAGCACTTTACAATGATATACGGTCATTGCTTCACTCTTTTTTTTTTTTTTTTTTTTTTTTTATGTCAAGATAAGCCTAATGAAAAAAATGATAATAAATGTTGTATTAGAACTCAGAAATTACTGAGATTTCTATAATATTGAAAGTTCTGATGTTTTAAGATGAATTTATGTTAGTATGCTTGCACAGATGCTAATGAATTAATATGAAGTGTTGTGTGAAATTTGTTGGTGGATTTGACAGTGGATTAAAATTAGAAGGAAAATTGGTACAAGAAGAAAAGAGGCATGAAAGGAAAAAATGCATTGGGGGAAATCAGGATAGGAACAAAGAAGACATGCTTATCTTAGACTTGGGTTCACTGCTGAGGAAGTGGGAGAAGTTCTAGAGAGAAGGTTCATACAAGAAGCTCCTAAAGCTATGTTAGAAGTCTGCTTGCCTGTAGGGCTAAGATAAAATAGGGTACAAAGGATTGCATAGAAATTGCTTTTTTTTTTTCTCCTGCCCAGAAGAAAATGGGGACACAGAAACATGTATGCCTAGAAGGTCTGGAACTAATGTGAAGAGGACACCTGGCGTAGCAGGCGCTAAGATAAAGAAGGGCCACAGGAACTGTCAAAGAGAGAGACAGACTAATAGTGTAGTAAAGCACAGCTAGAAGTTAAGTTGGAATACATGGTAGAGATAGCTGTTTGAAAGTGTGACCTGATAAACAGCAATAATGAGAGGTGATAAAATGGATATGAAATTTGTTTGTGATGACATTAGTGTTGGAATAAACCTAGTGCAGCAAATACTGAAGTTCATAGTGTAATTTTGAAGAAAAAATAAGTGGAATAGATCCTGAAGGAAGGATATTTTTGGTCAAAACCAAGAGGTTAGAAGTGACACAACATTGCATTGACAGGGGTCCTTGATCACTCAGAATAGCTTTGTCAAAACCATCACACAACAAATTCAGCTGAAAATCCAGAAATGAGAGGTAGAGTGCAATGCAGAATAGTCAAATTCCAGTGGAAGAGATCTGTATTAATAGCAGAGGTAGTAGTGGTAATGCAACTAAACAACATAAGTAATATACGAAGTACAACATTTTATTTTAGCTTTCTCCTGCAGAAAAATTAGGGTTTAATTTGTTTATTGAAACATGGAAATTACTTGTCGGCCAAGTGTTTTAAGGTTAAAAAAGTAGGCTTTAGGCAGTCTATCTAGTATGGTTAAACAGTTAAATTGGAGCACTTGTATGAATAGAGACTGTAAGAAGATACTTTCATAAGAGTTGATATAAGAAAGATATACCTTACAATATATCTGAATTCAGAGCAGAACATATTCTAGCTGATCAAATAGAGGCATATAGGCTGAAAACTCTTTTGTGTGCTGCAAATTGAGAAGTCACTTCAGATAATCAAGAAGACAGTTTGTATTCTGAAAAATTAACTGGAAAAAAATTATATATCCAGACATAGCCAGAAGTAACTCCATAGTGGAAGAACTGAGGAGAAGCAATACTATAGAAGTACTACCAGCAACCTTAATTAGGAAAGGTTACTGTTTTTCCATAATCCATTCAAATATATCTCTGCAAAGTAGAGAAGGTTGGCAGAGAATCACATCCACACCTAATCCTTTTCAGTCCTAATTCTTATTCATTCACAGTCCTGGATGAGTAAGTGTTGGTAATCTCTTTTTCTCAACTTTGCAAATAAACAAACAAACCTACAACCCCTAAATCTCTAAAAGAAAACCCCACAAAGTAAACCAGAAAAGAATCCACAGTGGGAATATTAAGAGCCATATTATCAAAAAAATAAAAAAAGATGGAAATTTGTACATCACCTGCACACCCCTAAAAAATGGAGTTACTTGAATTTGGTTTGGCAGTACAGCCACATTTCCTGCTTTCACTTGAAGAGTAGTGAGTTATAAACCCTGCTGCTCCTGAACCCTTCAACTATATGAGATGACTAGGTGTAAGCGGCTGTTATAAACTTCTATAAGGTTTTTTAGTATGCTGTGATCTTTAAAAAAGCACAGAGTAGATACAATGAAGTGAGTTAAATGAAAAGAGAAATAATTAACAAAGGATTTCATCATACTGTTTAATTAGCTAGAGGCCATGTAGGAATAGACTAAATATCAGCACAGGGTTCTTGATTACAATCTTAGAACAGATGGGCATTTTTATCTTGAAAGGATGACCAGATTATCTGTAGTTTTCCAGCTATCATGACTGATCTATATCTTCTTTATCCAGGCTAATCAAGTACAGAAAGTTTATTAAGATAACACTGAAAGTTATCACCAGTTACGCTCTCTAATCTTGATACAGTTTTGCTGTGTACTGTGTTTCAAGAGGTCTGTCAGCCAACAAAGGCTAAAGTTTGAGGGGTATCATTTACAGGTCTACAATGATTTTTACTCAACAACAAGCAACTTAAAACCCAGTTTAAATTGATGGCAAAAGGTTATTGTCATGACAACTCCAACAGGTTAAACACAGGCTCTGAAAGCTGGGTAAAAGGCAGAAATCTTCCCCAAGGACAAGCAGGTAGCTGAGTCTCCCACTGACTCTAGTTTCCTGGCACTGCCCACTAAACTGCCTTCTACAAACATGGAAGAAGAGATTCAGCTGGTAAAAATCAGAGTAGTGAAAAATCACAGTATTGGAATCTATGCCAAATGATGTAGAGAAAATGATACACATAGCCACTGGAGGTATGCCTAGGAGAGATGACTGTTGGGTATGTAAAATTAGCGTTTGCTTTTTTAATGCACGTACATTCTAAACATTGTTAAAATAGTCCTTCTGCTTTCTGCTTTTTTTTTTTTTTTTTTTTTTTTTTTTTTAAGAAATCTAGGTTTAAGATTAAAAAATATGCCCCAAGAGGTTGTAAAATTGGATTTATTTTTAAATCTAATTGTGTGATGAGAGATGTCCTCCATCCCCTTAGGATGACTGCTTTTTTGTGTAATCAGGAAGAATCAGTTGATTTTGGATAAGTTTTACATCAGTACAGCACTGTGTCAAGAATCAGGTTACTGCATGATACTTCAGGTGGAGAGACAGCTCACAAGAAATAGAGGTGCAGTGTTTTAATAGTCTGAAAAAGGTTTTGTGTTTTAAATAATATTTAATCTTACTTCCCCCAAAAAAATCAGGGGCATGCATAATGTTGATACTTGAATACTAGAAATCAATCTTGCTTTTAGAGGTTTTGCCTGAAGAAATGTCTATATGTCTGTCCAGTCACCTACATGTGTGTAGAATGGATCACAGCCTATATCAGTTGTTGTGACATTTTTCGCCTGGCCTTGACAAATCAGAAATTCTTGAGGAGATTGGCTATGGGGACTTTGACTGAAAGATCAATGCTTTAATAAAATCTGTGTGCTGATTACACATCTCCACATTCTATCAATAAGTCACTGAAATTCCATAACAAGCTAAATATTGATGACTAGAAAACAAATGTGTACAATTGCACTTAACTGTTTTTTCTCTTCCTCTTCCTAATTTCATTCAGCCTTAATAAATATGAGGTTGTTACTGTCAGTTATACTACATGTAACCAGTTATTGTGCTGTAAAGTGCTACCGTTTACTGTTATTGATCCAACCTATCTTTTTAATTATTGAAGTGACCTGAGGCTTGGTTTGGTCAGCCATGCAGGTCATTCTTCTACCTTAATGATGTGAAATGTTATTGTCAAGGTGAGAAAATCAGAGTGACCATAGTTTAATGCTCTTTTACATGCCAATTATTCCCCAGACTATAAACAGCTGCAGTCAATTAAAAAAATCTGGAAGTCATCTGTCTTTTGCTTGACCCCTCTGTGACTGAAACGTAACAACAGAAATCTTTTACAATATTGCCTTTCCTGTGAAATAAATTGTGTACTAAAATTTATAGTTAGAGTCCCAAAAAGCCAGGTAATTTTTGGCTAGAGAAAAATCTGAGAATAGAACAAAAAGCATAGTCATGCTGTTGAAGACCAATTTAAATTTACAATGGACTTGAGCAGAAATACTTGATACAAGTCAGAGAGATTCTCAGTTTGGCATGTGCTGGTTTTACAAGCAAATGGGTCAGTGGTTAGAGACAATAAAATTTTGGTCTTAATCAGAATATGACCAGTGATGTCGATGGTGGAATGAGGGTTCACGTATCAACCATTTAGTGTATTGGTACCATGGATGAAAATGCCACTGTATATAAATTAAACATCTTTCAGGAATCACCCACCTTTTGTACCATGGAGAGAGCTCTAAGCAATACATAGTATAATCCAAAGTTAAAACTTCTGAATACGTTTTTCAAGGAATTTTTCAGGAGCCTCAAAAAACTGTTCATTATGTTGTAACTTAACGTCCTACTAATATTTGAGATTCGTAGCCCTTTAATTTTACTGCTAAAATATTAAATAAGTCTCCTTTATCTTGCTCTACCTCTTCCTAGAGCTCATAGGAAGTGGCTTCAGCCTACAAATTGTTGCAGTCCAATGTAATTTTAGAGAAATATCTGGCCATTTGGTTTGTGATCATATGTAACTCTCATATGATTCTCCCCTTATATTGATGTTTTATATATATTTTTTTACTTCAAAAATATTTATGACAAGAAGAGGCAAACAAATATTTTGAGAAGAGATTTTCACCGGTGTTATCACAGGATTGTTTACCTTTCCATCAGCATATCCAAACCATGCTTGGCAGTACAGCTTAGCAAACAGCAATGCCTGAACCCTTACTCTAACTACCCCTTCCTAGTTTCTGATGCTTTTACCAGCTAGTATAGTTCTTAAGTCCTGTAAGAGAGGAAGTTATATAGGCCTTAGAGACCATTTGGAAACCAAAGCAAATATTCAGTGCCGAATTTTGGTATCTGCTTAAACATGGCTTTTCAGAGGATGTGTCCTGGCAGGCAGCAAATTTCTGGCTAGTTCACTTTACTGGCATTAGTCTTCAGAGCCCTAGTGGCCTAGGATTTGCCTGTTTGAGACATGTCATCTCTTCAGCTGACAGAGAAGTGGGCAACAAATCACTCTGGGTGTGATCCTAAGCTCAGTACAGTCAATGGAGACATTTGTAGAAGGGAGGTTAGCAGGACTATCTTAAGTAATGATTTCTCCAGAGTGCTCTCTTACAGTTGTTTTACCATTGATCTGATTTTTTAACCTTTGTAGCAAGCTGAAAATCCCACTTCACTATTTCCACTCTACTGAGAAAGGTTGAACTGAGACCCGCAAGGATGTTTTGTTTTCTTGACATTAGACTGGTAAGTATTTATGTGTTATCAGAGGGATGGTTTTTTAAATTTAAATTTTGGGAGGGATGCAGCATAAGCTTGTTGGTTATTGAGGGCTTTGTAAATATGAATGAATAACCTAAATTATGCTTATAAATGAAGATAGCAATCCCCTCTCCTACCTTCACTGAGATATTTCTTTGTACTTTCTACTGCAAGAATAACTACTTGAAGAAAATGTGCTTTGTAATATTGCACTGGGGCGCTATGGATTTTTAAAAAGTACCTTTTCTGTGATATGTTAAAAAAAAATCTTGGCTGATTACAACTTGTTAGCTTTGCTGCTGCTCCAGTTCCGTTTAGGAAAAAAAATATGGCTTTATATTCCCTCCCACTGATTTTCAACTAAAACAGAACTTAGTTGCCTGCTGATCCTGCTGGTGTTTTTAAATGAAAAACTTATTCTTCTTAAACTACTGGAAAATTATGTTTAAAAATCAGCATAATTTCATTGCCTTTTATTTCTGTCTGTCATGAAAACTGCTAGGCTGCTTTCTGGAACAACCCAATGTAATTTAATGCACAAATTTAGTTATAGTTATGAATATACTGACTGAGAAATATTTTAATGATCCAGAGATATTAGTCACTCTACAGTAAAATTGGCTGTGTGCACACATTGGAAAAAAAAAAAAAAAAGTGTCTATAGGTGCCTCTATCTTCATAGCAGATAATTGCATAGGATTGAGAGTTTGGCAGGTTCAGTAAGGAGTGACTTTGTCTAGCCAGTGTATCAGATGTGATTCAGACATCTAAATTCTAGAGGACACCATAGAAATTAATTCAGAATTATGACATCACATGCCAGTTATTTTTAAGAATGGTAGGGACAGTCAGGAGAACAGGGAATAAAACATTTCACTTGAAGACTGACAGATATTTCTGATTATAGGACCACCTGGTGGTTTTGCATAATTTCCCATGTCTCTTCAATAGGGAGGATGTACATTGGAAAAACCAATAGAGGTGACAAGTTCAGATCTTGCAGAGGTCAAAACTCACATGCTGTTCTGAATCTCCTGTTTATGAAAATTTGGGGTGTTTTATAAAACTAGGCTTTTTCGGTGAATTTTCAGTGGTTCCATTTTCATTTATTCCTCCCGGAGTGACTGTTACAGGTCCTTTTCAGTTCTAATACTTTGTAGCACACAATTATCCATCAGAAAAGAGATAAAGGTGTGAGCGGTACTACATATACAGCTTGGTAAATTTCAATGTACCCTTTAGCAAGTAGTTCGGTGTGCAAGACAAGGCATGGGTTGCAAGACAAGAATAACCGCTAAGACCTTACATAAGCCAGAGAATTTCACTGGAAGGATTATTCTGCACCAAACCCTTATTTTTTGACTGAGTAGGAGGCAGGGGAAACACTGACTACACTGATGGAAGAAGTTCATGTGATGGAAAATCTGCTTCATCTCCCAGTTTCCAATGGTTAGTTATATTCAGTGTTCAAACCATGTGCCTGGCTGTGGCTAAAAAGATCATAAATTCTTGAAATGTACAGCTTGCATACTTTAAATTCAGCCAACTGACCGTCAACTGATCCTTAATGGAAAGTTCAAAGAAAATTACTCTATATTACAGGTTTCCAGTTCTGTGAGAAACCTTTTGGCATTTCTACTTTCCCACCCAGTCTATACTATTATTCTAGGGTAGGTATCACACAGTTTAGTCAGTGTCTGAATAAAAATTAGCTGGGGAAGCAAATGGTGGACATATTTTTCTATCTTTGAGTGATATGATTTTGTCACTGAGTTCTGGTCTAGGATGTGATCGACATTGCAGGAATTTGTCACATGTTTAAAAATGAGAGTACTTCTATGTCATTACTTTCTGACTATGAAGGAATTCAGCTTCTCCTGTGTCCCTAGGTTTCTAGAAAAAATTTGTTTGCTGCTGGCTCACTCAGAAGATGAACATAGTTGTTACTGTAGTGACTGTCACTTTAACAAGTCTTTAAATCATTTGGAGTAAAGTGACTGCCATAATAAATCAGAATAGTGACCCAGCAATTCTAATGTCCTGTCTTTAACATTGCCTGGGACTGGATGCTTCAGAAAAAAGAATAAAGAATATTGGTTTATTTGCACAGTCATTTTCTACTAGCAACATGATATACATACTTAGAGTGGTGGGGACTCTCTTCCACCAACCCAGACTTGATCTGTTTCTTCAGCAGTAGCCTCTGAGCGCTTCAAGGAAGTAGACACAGTCTTGTAAAGTTCACCCTGCTGCCGCCTGTACTCCTCAGAGACTGTTTCTCACTCATTACTGCAAGTGGGCGAGTGCCTTTTTCAAGCCCTGTAAAATTGGAAAATCTAACAGATGGTAGATATGGCCTATATGCCTGAAGTCGCTTCATATCACTTTGTCGTTTTTCCAAAACTACTTTCCAATGTGCTTTCCCTTGGAATTCACTGGAATATCACTGTTGGGTTGGATGATTACATTTCCCTTTCCTGTTTATTTTTTTCCCCCACAGCTGTAATTCAGAAAAATTAAGAGGCTTTTGTCATCATGTATTCGTAGTAGATTTTGAGGGAAGGATAATTGGTCCCGCTAAGACTCATACCTCCTGCAGCATACTTCAGGGAAATATAAATCACTTTCAGTGGGATATGGGTTTATATCAAACCTACTGCTTCCATTACTTCCCGTGGGCTATCACCGCAGAGTTTAGCTTGGTTTTTCTACTCATAAGTTTTGATACTATGGTGTATTGACCTCTATACAGACCACTAACATAATCACTAGAAAAATGTTACATCCCAGTGGTAAACAGAGGGATTTCTTTTACATGCTTGGGTCAAAAAAATAATGTCAGGATGTTGTAGATATGGTATAAAAAAGAGTCATGGAACATAGAGTTGTACCTTTTTGCATGAACTTTGGTCTCCCAAAGGTGTGAGCACCCTGTCACCTCTCTCTTAAGATGCTGTTTGTTGAACAACATAGACCTTAAGCCTAGGGAGGATTTATGAAGCAGAAGTGAGGTCTTCTCTACTCTCAGTATACTCCTATCATGTCTGCCAGTGTTCACCCAAACTTTAGGCTGTCCTCAGCGAAGTGAATTTTCTACTTGTTATATAGGGCCACAATGGTCCCTTTTGTACAAGCTGGATAGTACAAAGATGCTTCATCAAAATAGCCTTTAAATTTTTAGCACATTACTTTCTCTAATTACCAAGAAAAATATTATCTTCCTCATGGCTAGTAGGTTATAAAAAAATGATGCTAGTGACATCTACATGCTTTCCTGCAAATTGTACTATTCCACAATGGTCCACAGAGGAATAAATGTAACATTCAAACTGAACTGATGTGGAGGGATCATACAGGAGAAGAGAGAAGTGCAGGTGCTGAACTTTAGTCCAGATTCTGTAAGTGACAGCACCACTTAAGCTGCAATATCCGGCCACCTTCCATCATAGGTGTCTATTGAACTCAAAGTCTATATTGCTGTTGACTTCAAAGGGATGGAGTTTGGTCCAGCAGTGCTTGCAGTGCATGCTCGCTGCTTGCAAATAGGCTGAAAATGTGAAGACTGCGACTTCAAGGACAATACTGGAAGGGGCAGTTAGCTAACTCTGACTGCACTCCAAAAATAGCCCAAGGTCACTTTGAGAAGGTGTGGCCGGTACAACTGAGCCTTTGAGTCAGACATCTAGATTTAAAGTAGTAGAAAACAAGCTGTAAATTTTGTACTGATGCAAAGCTGTAATCTTGAGAGAAGTTTTCCATTATCTTCTTTGCATATGATGAGACCTTTCAATACTTGTGTGTGTGTATGTGTGTATGTTTTTGTGGGCACATAAATTTATTCTCCTCTCTCCTCTAGACCAGGTTACTCAAATCTAGCTGAATTCCAGAGCTTGGAACATAGCTAACAAATAGTGCTAGCAACCAAATTCAAAATTAAATGATCAGAATTCAATTTTTTAGAAAATAAATTAAAAATTGAATTTTAATAATGGATTAGAGTAGACATTAAAATTCATTTTTTTTAACGACCTTTTTTCTTATTTACAGCAGCCAAACTTCTATCATGATGAAACAATACATGCAAAGGTATTTCTGTTAGCATTTGAGACAGCATGTAGTGTGCTACACCCCTGGACTGTGTATGTTGGGACTGTTGATGGGCAAACTGGTATATGTCACACTAGGAGACATCGTTTTTTTCAGCCAAATGTGTTTGAAGTTCAGAGAGAAGAAGTGAGCATTTACTGACCTGTATACAGACAGCTTAAAAAACTTTTATAGAGAGTGTGTATATTCCTTTCTGTCAAAGCAGGTCTAATATTCTTGAAACAGATATCAATATTCCCATCACAACAGGTCAATAATTTTTATGACTCTTTTTAGTGGAAACTACGGATTAGTCAAACTAGGACATATATGTTAAAGATGGTAATATTTGTGAATTTCTTAATTAAAAAAATTCCTTTTTTTTTTTTTTTTTTTTTTTTTTTTCCCCTGCAGCTGACAGCATTTATTTACATCTGAAATCACCTTTCAGCTTCCAAGAAACAGTTTGGAACAAAGTGATGCACAATAATTTCAGCAAATCCCAGATTTCTTATGCTTCCCTTTCCCCTTATTTTTCCTCAGATTCAAATATTGTCAAAATTCTGACTTGATCTGTTACAGGATGGGAAAAAATCAGGTGAAAGATCACATGGGATAAGAAAGACACTTTACTATCTTGATCTACACCTCATTTGTCTCTTCATTTTTCAAGGACTTCTCTTGCTGGAGAATAGGGTATTAGCAGTTAGAAGAATATCAGTCCCACCTCCCAGGAGCTTAGGTGCTCACGTTTTGCTAAACTAAACTTTTTTTTTTCTCAATTATGGATTTCTGCAAATTTATCTTGTTCCTCACAAGAGAGTATTTTCTTACAGCTTCTTAGAACTGTGTTCTGCTAACAAGATGGTTGGATGGTTTATGTTGCAACTATCAGACCTGCGTGTGTGTACTAGAAAAGTACATTATCTTTGCTTTAGGGATCACTACTGCCTGCCTTTATTTATACTCCACTACTGTACCCTCCAGCCCTGTCATTCCAATAGTATTCTTGAAGAGAGCTTGATCCAAAGCACATTACAGAATTGCAAACTCTCTTAAGAGTTTTGTGGCAATGTGGCAAAAATGGTTATAACTTTTGAAATGCTGTGGAAATGTTTGCTGGAAGCCAGTGAATTTCCTTGCAAAAATGTCACAAACAAGTGGAAGTGAATAGAAAATCTGGGAAATCATTCTGATTTTTGCAAAGACAAAAAAAAAAAAAAAAAAAAAAAATTAAATACCCAACCCCCCTAACCTGTTGGGTTTTGCCTGGCTTTAATCAATTCTTTATGACATCCTCATTAGTCCAGACTTCAAGGTCAGTGTATTGAGTCTTGTATCTGGAGAGGAGTTTTGAAAGGAAATGTCATTATATGCAGTGCCTGTATGGATCAAATACACATGTGTTAATTTTACAGACTGGTGTCAGTGTTGCATTTATTTATTTGGGACAGTGGTGACGATGTTTAAGCCATTTTGCTCCAGGAGAACAATGCACTGGGATATTTTTTTTTTAGCATTAAATTCTGGTTTAACTCAGGGCCTTCTCCACCCACTTTAGATGAGCGAGGAAAAAATCTTGGCAAGCGGATGCTCTGAGGGGGCACATGGAGGCGTGTGTAATCATCCTGCCAGTTTAATTAACAGTGCTTTTGACTGATATGTGTTAATGAGGATAATGTACAGTATGGAGGGAAAGAACCCTGTGTGCTATATTAAAGGGACAGGTGCTGGGTGTACTGGAAAGTTCATGCTACTAAAAGGAAATAAAGTGCATGAAATGACTTAGAAAGTGAGGGAGAGGAGACATTTCTGAGAGTGCTTATAAGGGAGTAAATCTGTGCACACAGTTCACATGCCTTCAAAGTGGCTCATGGTAGAAACAGAGGAAGTGGAGAAAATCTGCCCTTTGGCAGCACCGTTCTGCATAGGCAAGCAAGGAAAAATGGCTTCTGCCTCCTTGTGCCCCACAGACCTCACCAAATTGTCTCACCTGTGTAAATGCTCCCCTGTGCATAAATGTTTGCAAGAGTGGGCCTAAAGTGTAACGCATTTGACATTCTGTGCTACTTCCTCTGAAATGACACCATTTATAGTTAAGAGCAATCAATGAAAGATTTCCTTCTGCACAAGGGCCTGATCATCTGATGTTGCAAGAGCCTCCTGCAAGGTGCTGAGTGCCCTCAACTCTAAGTGAAATCAACAGGATTGGGCACTAGCATTTTTAATTCTTCTTATTTATAGGGTATTTTTATTCCCTTTCCTGTGCTTTGAACGTAGAGCTAACTTTACAGGCTTCATTACCAGCCTGAAAAGAAAGGTAAGAGTTCAGTGTGGCAAGCTTATTTATCTTGAAGATATCCTGAGAGACTAGCAATGTCCTATCAATGTCCTATCAGAGGCTTTAAACATTTATAAGATTTATGTCTTCCTACAGTCTTTATTCCAACAAAGCTGGATAAAGTGTTTCCAACACCAAATCTTCACTTACAGGAAACAATGGTATTGGTGGTCCGGGAAAGCTAAGTTCTTAGTGAAAGTCTCAAGCTGCCTTGTGGCATTATTTTGTTCCATGACCTTATTTATTTTGGAAAAGGACTAGTGAAGTGCAGATATTCCACTTTTAATGTTCTCTGCCTTCAATGTTCACACTCTTTAGAGCTTTGCTTTTTTTTTTTTTTTTTTCCAAAAGTCTTCATCTTTTGCAAGATTTATGTATTTTAAATCAAAAACTATAAATGTGTCACAATTAAAGATGTTTACAACACTTTATTGCTTTGGATACCTTGAAAATTCATCATGTGTGTTTGCTGTCTTAAACAAAAATCTGAGATTCCTACATATGTAGTGCATTGAAAATTATCTATATTTGTAAGTATATTATATATGTTTCTGTATCCAAAACAGAGATGATCATATGCAGGTAGTTTGTTCCATCTCTTTGAAAAGAAGAATCAGACACCTCTTGGAAAATATTTCCTCTTCTACCAGGGGCTGTACTTGTTTTCTGTGAATCCCCTGTTAAGGCTATAAATGGTAGAAGAACTCTACAGGCTTGGGATAGGACCAATGGATGGTGTAGTGCCTATAACAACAAGAAGAAGATGTTTGTATTACTTTTCTTAAAACAAAAAAGAATCCCCAAAATCCGGCAAAAAACACCCTAATTTTTACTGGGAAATCCCATTACATGACCAGTTCAAAGACAGGAGGAAAACAGTGTTTGCCTTCACAAAACAGCGGTTTTTGTGTAAATAGACTTAAACTGGTGCAATCCAGAAACCTTCAAGTTTTTTGAAGCTCGTTTTCTGAGTATTCTGACTGTGAGAAACAAAGTGTACCCACAGAGAGGGGTGATTTGACCAGTGGTTTTTCAAAACAACTGTTAAGCAGGGCTAGAAAGTGAAAAAGTTACCCCTTAGTTTAGATGTGATTAATTCTAGGGGTAGATTCTTGGTTGTTTTCTTATTCAGGAGGGTTCAGACTTATAAAGCTGTTTCTCAAGATAAAGGTAAAACTGTCTGCTTTAGATTTCAATGGGTCCTACCAAAAGTGACTAAATGTGCCCAAAAATCAGGATGTGGGAGTATTTTCTAAATTTTGACAGTGTCAGTATAACAGATTTTCAACAGTGTAATCCCCTTTAAAATTTTTTTACTGTGATTCTTCAGCTAGAAAGGGGTTAAAATCTAAGACAATGTTGGCATAAGATCAAATGGGTATAAACTGGTTGTAAACACATCTAGGACAGAAATGAGAAGATTTATAACTAGCAAAGGACTGAAGTTCTGGAACAGTTTTCAAATAGCAATGAAGAAAAATATCTAATGGGTTTAAACAAAGAGTTTGATAAATTTATTAACAGAATTATATAACCTGGTTGGCTCCATTAGCCATAAACTAGACCTGATTACACAGGAGTTCCCTTCTGTTTCTGTTTTCCCAAAGTAATGATGCAAGCACCAGTATTTGTACTGCAGAAATACAACACATTGAAAAAAAACCTGAGTAAATAGAGAACAAAGCAATCTGGAATCAGCTCATACCTGTAGTAAACTGACATCAATAACCTTCAGACAAAAGACAGAAACTGGTGTTATATCCAAAAGCAGGCCCCCCAGTTTTGACCTTCTTTACTTCTTTTCCTAAATATGGCAGATTTCAGATATTAGTTTTATTCTATCTCTATTCAAAGCAGACATGAGCAAAAACATTGGCTGAATGTACTGTTATTTATTTTAGGGTCAGTATCTCATCCTCCCTGGACAGCTTTACACATAATAAAAGAACTAACATCCAGCAGAGTTGAAAGACTTCAACAGATCAAGGATCAGGCTCACAGTTTTAGGATCTGTGCCTCAGCAAAGCATCTGGTTAACCCTACGTACGCACTTCATTCCGGCTGAAGTATATGCCTAAATATTTAGATGACTGCAGACAGACTTCAGCACACGCTTAAAGTTAAGATTACATCTAAATGCTTTATCAAATTGAAACTCTGCTTAACCTACAGGAAGCATGGGCTATTAATGGGTGATGCTATTTGAATAATCATCACTACAATATGCTCCATTATTTTGATTTATGTATTGAAGCTTCTGTTATAAACAAACGTCTCAAAAATACAGTACAAAGTTAATGGTACAAGTATTAAGAAATCCACTTATAGATAAGAGGAGAAGAAGAAGCGGCTAAGAGGAAAAGGAATAAAAGAGACTTTCAGATAACTTTAGACATCGTGTTCATCATAACATAGTAGATATTAAACTATGTCAGATGCCATGTCTTTTTCCACTTACATAATGAATAAAAATTAATGTACAAGATTCTTACCCATTATTATCTAATAATGTTCCATCCTTTTTCATTCAAGCATTTCTGGTGTTGTGTGTCTAACCATCTCACTATCAGACATATCCCTGTTAGTCTTGTTGTTTTCCTACAGACATATTGTTATGGGATTCAACCAATATTATTTCCTCTGCTAGTAGGGCTTATTTTTTTTCTCTTTGTTTAGCATTCCATTATAAATTTCATGATACTGATTTAAATGCACCTAATATGTTCTCTCCAGATTCTAGATAACTGTTTTGACTGATTTTACTTACTGGGAAGAACATTATTTTTTTCTTTTTTAAAAAAATCTTCCTACATTATTGTAGTCTGAGTCCTCTTCTGTACTATCTGATATATATCCTGAAACATTTGTGATCAAGTTTTGAAACAGCAGGTGACAAATTCTCAGACGGAGTATAATAATCACAATGATTTGAAGAAAAGCATTGAGCTCCATGGTAGAGGCAATAAAGTCAGAGAACTAAATTTTTCGAGGGATGATGCTATTTACAAATAAATGCTTAATAAACCCAGATCTTACATTTTTCTTTTGCATGATATTATGCTTCATATACAAATAGAATAATTTTATTTCATTGTAACTTTTCCACTTTAACAGCATACAGTCCATCAGTAAATAACAAAGGTATACATTGCCTTAGAGTTATAAAAATAAGCCCTCTTAAACACCCATTGCAATAACTTTTACATTTACCTCTAACATTTTTAATACACAGAAATAATTATCAATCAAAAATACTGTCTGTTGAGGGTTATGGCTCAATTATTTGCATATATTTTAATTTTGAAAATGGATTTTGCTGTTGAAAGTAACATTAGCGCCTCTGTTAGAGAACAGTTTCATAATTAGGTGAATACTGTACCATAAAATACTCATCACCATAGCAATGGTTTTTCATGGGCATAAGTAAGTTGATAACAGAGGCAATACATTTACTACAGAGACTATTGTGGTTGAATAATGTAAAGTTATAACTTCTAGTAAAGCACCTACTAACATAAGAAATCATGGCACAGTCACACTACATATTGACATTAAGAGTCATTTTAATGAAATACATTAATATTTTATATAGCATCCTTCATACAAAGCATAATAACATTGCAGTGTCTTACAACGTAGTGTCTCATATACTGACTCGCATCTTGAAGGGTCATGTGCTTGTGTGTGTGCATGTGTATAGGAATCATTTCAACTACTCCTGAAATTCTTTTATTTATTTATATGTATTGTTCTAATATTAACCATTGCAGTATCTGAATTGCCATGAATCTCTCTCTGGAGAGCAGAACAACAATTGTTTAAAAGCAGATTGTGTCCCTAAGCAACATTTGAATTCTGGCAGCAAAAAAGGGTTAGTCCGTCCAACTGGATACCAGAACAGAAATTCAGGTAGGAAAAATGCAATTATCCCAATTTGAAATCAGTCATAGCACTGGGCATGCTAGTGTGAAAATTACTATGAGGTCTTTAATGGAGGCAAATAGCCAAAAACTTAGTTTAATTTCTACTTTTGACATTTCCTATAGCACAGTCAACTACAAATGCCCAACAGAAACACAACTTTGTTACTGACTTGAAGTATGGTACCATTCGCTAAGGCACAATCTGGCAGTTTTTCCCTAAGTGGGTCTCCCATCTGAGGACTGATATATGTTGGCTTTGCTGAACTGATGTTAACTGACTTCCTGCAAGGGGAAGATGAACAGAGAAATAAAGGTTTGCTTTCTACAGGTACACTGAGACTTACCTGGGCTAGAAAGCAAGGAGGATAATACATGTGGAAATTTGTGAAGGGCACAAATGACAGTAGATCCTCTCCCGCTGAGATCACAATCACAAGCTCAAATAGACAGGCCAGCATCCTACAATACTGGCAAGCAGAAATAACAGCAGTCCCAATGCAAGACTCCATCACAAGCCTTATGACTGTGAGTGCTCCCACTGAAGTCAATGGGACTTAACTGTTCATGAGCATACGCTTAAACAATGGCTTCAGGCATGGCCAGTAACAGAAGCAGAATACTTGTGGAGCTGTTTCATCCCAATGGGATTTCAGTGCTTAAATAAGTAGTGCATACAATCATAACAAGGCCTACAGTAGTTATTTTCTATACAACAATTAGACCTCTTGCTTTTTTTTTTTTTTTTTTTTTCTCCATTTTGTGGTGAGTGGACTGTATTTGTCCAAACCACTGAGTCTTCTCCTCTGTTCATGAAATGCAATCAATAGCCTGTTCTGGAGAAGACATAGACTAGTCTTGTTATGTTGGTAAAGCAGAAAGAAAGGGCTATACGTTTATACAACCCACCAAAAATGTCCCTAAAAGCTCACTTGTTCTATGGAGACATTTGTAACAATATCCACATGATGTTTATTCATTTGATGAAAACATTTTTTTCTAAAATACTACTGGATTATATGGAGGACTCTTGAATCAAAATTTTAAAATAAACACAGCACTGAGATTTGATAGAAGAGCTCTGATAGCAGGAGCAATCATCTGATGTTCAAGGTATTTCATCTTCAGTGACCTGATCATGAAATAACATGATATCTCTTCTGAGACTGAAGTCACTAAGAACTGAGGTTACTTGGCAACAGGTCAGAACGAGCTTTCCACCTTTCAAGTCTTCTGAGAACATCTTTTGAGTATGCCATATTTGAAAATTATTTTATACCTATTGTTTGTGTTGTAGGTGCACAAAAACTTAAAATTATGGAGCATGCTTTTCCGTGAAATGATCCCCAAGGAATTTGTAAGCTACCGTGTTTTAGTTTTGCTTAAGTGAGTTTAAATTTTTTATAGTATGAGAGGGCTCGAGGCTTGTGTAGTATCTGTGTTAGGAATACACTTGTGAAATATCATGAGGAAAGGAGGGAACTTGTTATGAAAGGAGAGAACTGGTTATGTATTATACTTCTCTTGCAGTGCTTCTAAACCCCTGATATTTAAAATGAGACAAAAGATTAAGCCCATTTCTACTATGTTTTTTTATACTGGAAACACAGTATTGGATGCATAAGGAATTCTTGGAGCAGAATCCACATGAGGAAATTATAATCTAGGTCTACCATGGCTAATGGATTTTTTTTTTAAACAAACATGTTGCTGTAAATTATGTCAGATAATTCCATAAGCATTCTACTTAGAAGGCAGCAAACTGCACAACATCTTTTACAGAATACCACATAACCAGGTTGACATTCTAAAGAAGACATGGTTTGTTTCGATCCTGTGCCTTTTTATTATCACATCTTATTACATTATAGTTTGAGTTAAATTCACACCTTGGGCAGTTGAGTACACTCAGTTTTACCTCCTTCCTCACAGGTGTCCCTCGAGGTACATTGTTATGTTACAGTATCACACTCCTTGTCATATCCTATTGTTTACTTGCAGATTGTGGTAATATTTTGAATCCTGACAGAGTGGGCACGGCCTCTGAGCATCAGTACCAGTCTGCACTAATATAATGTGCCACTGCACCAGTCCTAAAGACAACAAAAGCAAAAAAATCTGCAAAAATGTACTAAAGACATCTCTGTGAAGTGCACATTATCCACTCCGCATTATCTATCAATTTATCTATTTTAGGTATGACTGTGAGAGCAACCTCCCTGTTACCTTGCTGCTACTGCCACAAAACCAATATGGACCACATGAAAAACCTTTTGGTTCATTGCCTTTTAGGGTTCAGTGCAATCATGGATAGAAAACAAGTCTCAACAACTCTGTTGCATGGCTGCCAGGGCTGGAGGGACACTGATGGTGCAGCTTGGAGAAGGGGTGAGCCACGTCTGTGGATGTTCCCTGAGCAGCATCAGACAAACTGGAGCTGGAAACAAGTTTCTCTGCAGTGAGTGAGGGGGAAGAGGCAACTTCCATTTCTCATTGTGAAGGCCAGGTAATAGGACTGAAGGGGTCTACCACTCCAGGCAAACTCATACTGGGTGTGGTAGAGGTGGGGGTTGTTGCCTGTTGTTGGTTAGTAGATTTGAAGAGGAAAGATTTCAGAAGGCAATTAGAAATTTGGGATGTGAAGGACAATAAAAAAAAAAAAAAAAAAGAGAAGAGATAATCTCTCTGGTCCAGGTACTTTATGCCAAGTGAAAGGACATAATGATGCCTGCAAGAAGGTCAGAACAGTGTAAAGGTGAACTAAAACTCGGAATTTCCTACCTGAGAAATTACAGAAGTCAATCTTAAAGTCTCCCTCTTGAATTTGGGTATAGCAGATGGTGCAACAGTGGGAAGGAGAAGTACGACTGCAACATGTAATGTGGGAAGACTGGCAGCAGCACCCTGGGTAGGGAAATATGGGATGTGACCTTCATGTTGGCACTCTTGTGGACAAAGGCCCATAAGCTTCATGGCTGGTTCAACAGCAACAAATGAATCAGTGCTGGGCAGTACAAAATGGCCTGGGGACCTTCTGGAAGGGTCTCAATGTGTTCAGCCTGTAGGAACCACCAGATCTGGGATAGCAAATGTAGGAGTACCAAGATTCAGGCTGTTCCTAGAAGGGTTGTATCTTAGGTAAGTGTAACACAGCTACAGTGACCTGTACGACATCCTGGACGTGCAATTGCAATTTAGAAGGTGCTGAGGGTTGCCTAAGTGATTTTAAGGGTCTCTTCAGCCTCTGAAGAAGTCTAGGAGCAGAAAGATTGCAGAAGTGCTTAAAATGACACAGAGACATACAGGAGACCTTTCGATGGACTTCAAATGTGTAAGTGTTGGCAGCAGCAGAGGCTGGTGTGATGGAAAAGATCACCTCAAATGAGCAATTTAGGAACAGGAAAAGCAGTTTCTCTGGGGCAGGAGAGAGGAAAGAAAAGCTTTCACAAAAAGAAAAAAAAGAAAATTTAATGTCAAATCATAGGTACATTAATGTGCTTTAGCAATATTAAAAAAATCAAGTTTTGAAAATGGGCCAAAGTTGCATACACATTTTTCATTCAAAAATTTGAAGCTACTCTAGTGAATAAAAATGAGACTGCCAAAGTCAACAAGCCTGAGCTGTTCAAACTTTAGCTTAAGTCTCTAATGCAGCTTCTTAAAAGAGTGGTTGATTGAAGTGACCACATAGCTGGGCCATGTGTGATTTTTCTCTTCTTTTGAGCACTTCACAAATTGATTTCTATTTTTGATTCTACTTAATTGCAGCTGTTGGAAGACGAGCTGATGGATGAAGTATCACAGAGAAGGATATGGTACGGGGCATACAGTATAGTAGAGAATTAGCTATATAACCCCCAATTAATGCTGAAAGAGTTGTTCACTGCTTGGAGAGCAAGTATAAACACAAGAAAAATCTCAATGTATAAATCAGGGTTTGCTTCTGTCTGGCTTCATGCGCATATCCACAGTCATTTTAGGTCAGATTGTACTACGCTAATCGTTGCTATGTAGTATCTCTTTATTTTCTTTTTTTTTTCTTTCTTTTAATCAGTAGAATTTAAATATGTATGTTTTCATTTGGTTGTGGTTTGATTTGTTTAAGAATGAACTTGGTATGCGTCAACCATCCTGGTTGCATTCAAGAGAGGAGGTTGTGCCAGTGGTGACTGTGATGATGAAGGAACTTGAGTAGGTGATGGAGACTCAATAACCATCCCAGCCTCAGGTTTTTTACTAAATACTCTGGGAGTTAGGGGCATGTGTATTTTTCCCTCTATTCAGTAAGAGACCATGTGTTTTTGTTCTTAGTGAGGAAATGAAGTTCACATCCCTACACTGGTAGCTCGCTTTCAGCTGCAGCTGCTTTGTAACCTCTCTTCATGGGCATGCAGGAGAGTTCACAGACCAACAAATTTAGGGCAGCTGTAAGTTATTGCATAGTTTCAGAGTAAGGCTAATGTTATTTAAAGATTTCCTTGCTGTTAACCTCAGCTGGCTTTATCCATTCATCTAGCATGGAAGACACCCATGCATGCTAGAGCTGTGTATTTTGTTTTGGATTTAAACGCCGTTGATGTGCATGCAAATGGCAAGCAGCTAATGGATCTCAAATGGTCAGAGACCGTGCTCTTGCCCAGACTTTGGGAGGCATCGGTAGGTAGGCAGCTCAACAGGTGTGAGAGATATGGGACTTCACACAGCACATGCAGCTTTTCTACCATTAATCAGAAGGCAGAAGTAAACACAGCCCCACAAAATTTAACCTGCTTGGCAACACTGCTTGAGGCAGGAACAAAGGTTTAGCCATACTGTGGGGATCTATCTTGATACTGTTATGCACTTCCAAGTGTGGAAGGTCATATGAGTCTGTCTGAAAGGGCAAAAAGGCTGTCTCGGACCCTGCCCAGCAGAAAAAGCAAAGATGCAGTCATTGCAAAAGCCCCTCTTCCTTTATTTTCTTTTTTCCCTCTCTCTCACTCATACACTCTTTTTATTTTTTATTTTTCCTTTTTGGGTCACACATGTCTGCAGGCCACAGAGAGTTGAGAAGCAGCCTGGGAGATGAAGAGCTTATGGAAATGAGCTCTCCTCCTCCTCCTCGTGTGGACTGCTAATCCTGATTCAACAAGATTTTTAATTCCCCCTCCGTGGCTGTGCAAACAATTTGCTGATCCCCGAGAGTTGCTCCAATCCAAGGCTGGAGTAACTCTCAGGTGCAGCTGTGAACAGGATTTTGGTTAAAGTCAAGTTCATAAATATTTGCCTAATAAACCAGACTCTTTAAGTGCCAGATAAAACAAGAGCAGGCTGGGGGGAGGCAGAAGGAGGGAGAGAAAAATACCCCTAAGTTTTTAAATGCTCATTTAAATACTTTTCAGTACTGCTGATATTTTATGTAACACTGGCCTTATTTATGTATTTATGTATTTTGCTTTGATGGGGGATTATTTTTCTCACTACAGTCTTCTTTCGATTGATGCAGTGTGCCTGCTCACTTTCAGATATGGTTGGAGAAGAAGAAGCATAAGTTGGGTGTCTGTATTTAAAATGGGTAGTACAGAATGATTTTAAACTTTAATATTTCATATAGACATTTAGTTTTACAACTAATTTATTTTCTGAGATACAACTTTCTGCCTGGACAGTGCTGATTTTGAGTAACTTGATGTTCATTTCCCACCTCTGCATATTAATATTATTTGGACTGTATGGTTTCCAAATACCTTATCGCTGTTGCATTCTTCAATAGCCATGAAGGAAATAAAGTGAAATCCTTTATATCAAGATATTGGTTTTTTCCTTGTGATGACTTTAACAAATATATTCTTCAACAAGAAAAACAGCAGCATCTATGATATGAGACAACTCTGTTAATCATGAAAAACATTAGATATGAGACTGAATAATTTGTAAAATCATGAATGTTTCCCAGATGTAGTACATACAGCTTGTCAGATTCGCAGTTGATATAAATGAACATTCTTCCATTAACTTTAAATCAACTTTGCTAATTTACACCCATTAAGAATACTGCTCCTCCCTGGTGTTATTTTTTTTAATTGGCAAAGAAAAAGTCTTCTCTGCCTATGAAAGTTAGAATCTTAGTGAAGAGAAAAATAAGCAAATAAAAAATCTCCACTTCAAGCCCTTGAAGAGAGTTGACATCTTTTCTCTTTGATTGCAGTTATGTTTAATTGAACTTCTAAGTGATTCTTCAGGAAAGAACAGACCAAACGTATTTAGATTTGTCACTGAGTTACTTCTTTTTGAAGGCAGATCTCAGCAGGTTTTGAACCAGGACAAAAAAAGAAATGTTGAATTTCATGACGCTTATTGTACAAATATTTTTTGAAAAGAGGGATGCAAACAGTACTTACCTGAAGGTGAAAGGTAGTAAAAAGTATCTGTGAATCAAATGTGCCCAGGACTTCATTAATCAATTTTATGCCACCAAACAGATACACCTAGTAAAAGATTTATTTGAGAATATTACAGGAGTTCTGGGAGAGGAAAAATATGCTTCCACCACTTATGCCTGGTACTTTTAAAACCTTGATTATGCATGCTTAATATTTCCAATTCTTCTGAGTTTAAATTTCAAATATACTTAGATATAGAAATAATTGTGACATGTCAGCCATCTCAACATGGACTGGATCAGTAATGGTACTTAGCATCCCTAACATTTCTTAACAGAAATTAACATTACTTTATTAGATCTGAAGGTATTAAATTCTCATAAATATATGTTAGTCAACATCTCACTCCCTTACTTTTTTAACTAGAAGGAATATTGTGTTTTTATTTAAAAAATCAAAACAGTACTGATGATTAAACATTAACTGTGGTTTGACCTTAGTATCTTAGGAAAAGAAAGTGAGTCTGGGATCTGGTCTAGTAATGAAAAGTGGTTTCCATGGAAATCTAAGTACAGAGGAGTCAGGTTACATCTGTCTAATTCCTGCCATGACTTCTAGGACTTCGTAAAAGCTCTAGGTTAATGTAAGGTTGAGTTCATATCTTTCAACAGTACAAACCTGATCTGTAATGTTTCAATGGTCATATGATTCTCTGAGAGAATCTTCACCTGTGTTATTATAATGTTGGTGTTTCATGGAATAAAATTATACGAAAAAGATGAAATATGTATCATACTTAGATACAAATAACATAGCTCATGATTGTAAATGGTAAAATACATGATAGAAAATTGTAGAAATCCTAGCATTCATATCATCAATTCATGTGGTTTGTTTGTTGTTTGTTTTTGGTTTTGTGTTGTTTTTTTTTTTTTTTTTCCCCCAAAGGAAAATATTCATATTTTCTTTCTGAAGGAATGTGACTGTGAGATTCACTCCCTTATCACTAATGCGGATGTTCTGGAGCTGGTGTTCTAGAACAGACTGCAGAAGGCAAAATGTAGACCTATTGATTTCTTCTCTGCTAACTTTTCAAGCATCAGTAAATGGAAGAGTTCCTGATAACTCACATGAGCAAAATGAATGAGACTTGGCCTTTCATTCATGAAAGACGCCACATTAATTAGCACAAAATATATGGCAGAGAGCTTGAAAATCATGGGGCCATATGTAGCAATGAACACATTGCAAATATCTCTTCCCAGGTTCCTGCTTTGATGTTGATTCTGTAGCTTTTTACAATCTGAATTACCACATCACTTCTGAATTAGAGAAGAAAGAGCCCCTCTGATCACTTGCACCAGTCTCACCCTGCACTGACCTTCATCCAGAAGAACCTAGCAGCCTTGGTTCTCCTACATAGAGGTTTGTGTTTCAGAGCTGCTGCTTCTCAGCTCATGTACTGGTGAAGACTTCTGTGGAGAAGCACAATGACCTTTACTTTCTTGAATGCCTCTCTTGTATTTACAGAATTAAATGTCTGCTTGGCGTTCGCTATGTTTCTTGGTGGCTCAGGAGGTGTCATTATTCAGCTAACATCTCTGACTTTCCCCGACATCTTCATAACTGAACTTCATAAGGTTTAAATAGAATCACAGAATAATATAGGTTGGAAGGGATGTCTGGGGGTTGTCTGGTCAAAAATACTGGTCGAAGCTGAGCTAACTTTGATGTTAGATTATGTTGCTCAGAGTTTTGTCCTATACTCTATGACCATAAGCCTTTTAATAAAATTAGGAGGCATAATCAAAATGGAGATAAAACAATGAAAACTCTGCAAAAGCAGCTGTAAAGGTGTACACTGTTCAATTTCCATAGATCTAAGAGCTGAGTGGGGAAGTTACCCCATTCATCTGCTCCTAATAATAGCTCTGAACATGGAACGTCAATGCTTGCTTTGGTCAAGATCTTTATGATCCCTGATGATTCATTTATGTCCTCAGAACCAACTGACATTTGAAAAATTCGGGGGGGGGGGAAAAAAAAAGAGAGAACAGAAAAAGAAAACAAAACCAAAACCAGGCAGAGGCATCTTTATGTATTCAGTGGCTTTGGAAATCAGGGCACCTATTTAACTGCTAATCGTAAGCACTCACATTTGAAAATACAGGTTATAATTTGATAAGAAAAGTGACACAAATCTCTTTTGCTAGAGTTATAAAGTGCTGGCAAACAGTACACACTCAAAATTAAACCAGCTGCTTATATAAGCCCTCCATGGATTGTGTCTCCCTACACATATTTGTGTGATCCCACTGAGGGTAATGGGTTTTCATAGGTGCCATAGATCAGTGTTTGGCTCTGGGAGTCCCCCAAATTTGAAAGATCTCTGTCCCAACCTGCATTCTTGTTCATAACAATAATAGAGTTTCCTTATGTTTTGTGACCTGTTAGATTTTGTTATCATTTTCTCCTCATTTTGTTACTTTCTGAGGAAATACATTACAAATAAAGCTACAAATAATACTCAGGTTGTGACACCTTGAAGGGAACTTTCACAAAACATCACAGAGGAAATCGGCGCACACAAAACCTGTGAAGAAAATACAGTAGGTTGTACATACACTTCTCCCACTCATTGTTTGCAATTTGCGCCATTCGTGTCAGTGTTTGTAGGCAGCCCTAGAAAACAAGCCACTACCTCACTGTGAAACGTAGCCTTGGGACTGAAACGATTAAAGAGCTCATGATTCCACTTCCTCTCCCTGGTTTTACTCGCTTATAAAACCCTGTGTTATGGAGAGTGCAATTCTATCACTGTCCACTTAACCTATGCTTTCAGAGGACTCTTATGCAAACTTCCCAGGACATCCCTGTAGAAAATCTTCCAACCTGCTCCAGGAAATGTCTTTATCAGCTGACACAATTACAGTGGGTTGCAGGCTGAATGCTAATCCAGCCCTTAGTATGACCCATTGTCTTGTCGTGGGAATGTAGCCCAAATCCCTTCACTCCAGGAAAAACTGGGAAGTGAACTTGGGTGTCCCACCTTCCAAATGAGTGTCCTCTCTCTCCCTCTGCTGTTGACTAGAGAATAGTGAGAAAAATTCATTTTCAGTTCTTATGATGAGAGAGTTCTTCAGTTCTGCAGACCAAGTTATAATAAAACAATGCTTAAAGCCAGACAAATTGAGATGAAAACTCTCAATGGTACACATTTTGAGGGAATATTTGTTTGACTGTTGTTTAGATACTGAGAGTAATTATGATGTGCTGGAGTGAATTCTCCATGCAAGAAAGACTTTTTTGTTTTTTTTTCAAGTATTTAATCTGAGAAAGACCTAAATCCCGCAATGTATTTTAGATGATCAAAATAACCCTTTCTGACTTTGAAATCCAAAGTCCTGACTGAGGACCATGCAACTGCTGACCTGGAGCAAGACCTCCTCTATTATCTTCTCCAATCAATCTCTTGCTGGATGCACCCTGCCGACATACTAGAGCATATTTGCTTTCATTTGACACTTTTGCAAATTACAGAGTTACCGCCTCAACTCTCAGGCTCCTGACAGCAACTGCAAGAGAAAAAAAATTTAGCTCAATTGCATATGTGAGTTTTTTTATCAATCTAGCCTTAGGTGTGCAGGGATCTTATGCTCATCAAGTGTATTCAAGTATGCATTTTAGAACTGGCACTTTACAGAGCTAATTTTCCTTGTCAAAGCAAGCAAAAGCAATTATATAATGTAAACATTTGATTCACTTCCATTGTGTAGACTGTATTTTTGTTAACCCCACATTCTTAAAAGCACCTTAATTTCAATGGAAAGTGTCTGTATTTGTGTAAAGACTATGAGGTCGATTCTCTCCATTGGTGCAGTCCTGTTGCTCCCAGTGCCACTAATGGGAGTTAAGCATGTGCATCAAGGGGCTAATATTCAATTGATGGGTTGATCTCACAAATTGTTTGGTAAGTCCCTATCCCTACACTCAGCTTCTCTGGTATGTCTATGTAATGTGAAGAGGTTTTTAATTGAAAAACATATTTCCACCATTCAGTACTCAAGTCTACATTTCAATCTAATGCACTATGTAAAGAGATTTACTTATGGAACAGATGCCCTCTGATGGAAGTTAAAAATCAGTCTTAAACTGACCTTATCCTGGTTCATATTACAGAAACCATTAGCTTGTATTATCACTGGTTTGCTGTGAAAAGGCTCTGGGGCATTACAAGCATTCCCCATGCTCCCCCTGTCCCTCTGTGTCTCTTTGACATTGTGCCACCCCATTGTTTAGAAATTAAAATATGCAACATTCCCTGCACTGCATGCAAACAAATGAGCTTTCATGCAACCCATACAAAATAATAGTGTTGACCTTGTTAATAGAAAGATATCTTCCATCTAAGACTAGCTTCCTACTGCAGTAGAGAGCTATTAAATGCCTGCCTGCCTTATAGATATAAATAAGAGAATAATTTAGGCGAAATTCTTCTCTAGTAAAAACTATATTCCAGCCTACTGAAGGGTTAGCAGACACTTCTTGTCTGTAGTAAATGCTGTATCATGCCCACCATCTCTGTGTGCATCCTGTATTTGCATAGAAAGAGATTCAGAAGAGCTAATACCTATGGCTGAAAAACAGACTCTGGGATCCTGTTCTAAGCCATTTCACCAGTCAGCACTGTGTACTCTATCCGTTACATCCCAGCAGTGTCAGAGTGACTCCTGTACTGCCTTTTAAAGAAAGATCAGATTCTATGGTCCTTCCTGGAGAGATCCTGCTCTCTTGCTTGCCTGGACTCTTTCACACTATAAGGGTTCTTCATGGACAGACAAGAGTCTGTTTGCACCAAACATGCTGCAAGGATGCAGCTATGAGGGACTGTGTAGAAGGATTGTGCTGCTTCCAACCATATGCCAACAGTCTCTTTTCCTCACAAGAGCAGACTGTAATCTGGGTAATAGCATCTTTTCCTCAGCTAACAATTCTTATTTTGGGTAGAATTCAGACCAGTGCAGAGGCCTCAAGAACTTAATTGGTGCACAGGCCCTTTCCTAAGGCTCTTCAAATAGTGCTGGATTTCACCCTTAATGAAGCATTGAGTGGGCTGCCTGTGAGTCTCAGGGGAAAATGTATTGGAGTGCTCTGGCACCATTGCTCCCACTTTATGTAAACCCACTCCAGCTTGCTCCATGTTTCTGGCTCAGTGCCTAGCTTTGCAGACAAATGTCAACCTGCCAAATATCTTCCATTTGCATTCCAGCCCATTTCAGAGACCATCCAAACCAAACAAAAAAAAATGAAAGGGGAGAGGCAGTGACTTGTCGAATTTCCTTCCTTGATCCCTTAGGGAAAGGGGTTATTACTGACTGTTGTTGCACAGGCACCACCGTGAAGAATACGTGAATGGGAGGGTGGGAAAGAGGCAGAAAAAAATGCCTTTAAATCATAAAACTGTCAGTGAACTTAAAAACATAGAGCAACATTTCAGTCTCAAAGCTGATCATGTAGGAACTGTTGTACATGTTATGGTTTCTAAGGGACTTATTCAAAGGCTATACTTTTTTCCTTCTGCATTCATCAGGTAGCAGGCATAGTTTCCGGTAGACAAATAATAGATTCATGGGAAAGTTTATTTCTTAGTATATGAACATATAGAAATGTTTAGAGTATTAATCTGTGAATATAAAAAGGTGTTTAAAACATTGTTATAGGTATCATAAGCTAGTAGCTGTAGTGTTCCTGCACGAGAGAGGCTCTTTAAAGGGTAATGCTCAGGAGAAACTAATTCACATGCTCTGAATAGTCCTCTTGAGCAACTCAGCTGACTAGATAAGGAATTGAGGGAGACCAGTTTCCTAGCTGAGATAGCTAGAGTTTACCACTGGGGAAATGAGCCTAAGAGCCTTACTCATCTTTTCAGTAGAAGGAGGAATAAATGTTACTGCAGGTCCGTGGCTGCATACATTATGTCTGACAACTGAATGCAAACGAGAGACATTTGTCAGGGTTTGGAGCTGGCACAGGGCACCATGCTGGATATCTCTGAATCAGACAAACTAGAGAATTGGACAGCTGTGGGGGAGAACCACCAATACATGTTGTAGTTGCTTTCATGGCTGGGCATTTGATAAGAAAGGGAGCTGCTAACTCTTGCAATGACCTTGTGCACCTGGCCTGCACGGATGGGGAGCTGGTGCTTGTGTGCAGGTGGGTGGAACTTGTGCTGTCATGGGAAGCTGTAGCAGTCAGCAAGATAACCTAACTCATCTCCCTGCAATATGTGGGAAAGGAACAGTACACCACAGCAATATATCCCTTTTGCATTTGATTTCTAAACACCAGTTCTACCTAGACCCCTTTATTGTTGAGCTGATGGGTGGGGAACCAGTTTAAGTCCCTTTATTTTTCTGAAACACCATGATAGCCAGAGAAGAAACTCCTGGGTGGATTTGGCGAATTCTTGTTAGTGCCTTTTAATACACTCTTTGAAAAACCTCAAAACATCTTCTTCTAAAGGGAAACAGCACGACTGTGCCTGACAGACAGGCAGCTGGGGGCTTGTGCAAACTTATCAGTTACCCTCTACCCACGTGAAGCCATTCCCTGTCAGTCACTGCCCTTTTTCAAACTTTACTCTGATAATTAAAATATTAGCACTGGGAACAGACTTCGTCACCTCAGACCACTGCAAGTAAAGATGATTATGTTGTAAACTGGCATCACAGAAGCTGAACAAAAGCCACATGCCACCAACAACTAAACAAAGTGACTTCCTGCTTAAAAGCACCATAACACATGCATAATTAGCTAATTAAACTACAAAATAAATAATTATCCAGTAAAAGAGTGAGAGGAGGAAAGAGAAAAAGAGTTAAAAGGTTACACACAGACACATTGTTTTCCTCTGGAAAGATAACTAAATCGTTCCACCAGGAACTCACCAGCTTTATTTGTGCTTTCATTCAGGACTGTCTACTGAATGGTTTATTAATTACACATATCCACTGGAAATGGCAGTGGCTGTTAGCTGTGATCTTTCTGGGTGTTGAACAGTCTGCCTTGTCCACCCTCACTACAGGTTTTTTTTTTATTCCTTGAGAAATTGCATAGGAGTTCTTAAGAGCAAAGAGGTTCCTGGCTCTCAGGGCTGGGGCTGTGCCTCAGGAGATGGCTGTTCAGGTCTTGCTCCTACCCAGGCTCCGTGTGTGGTCTTTGCCAGGTGACCGGGGGCTGGATTCAGGTAAGGATGGGGGACCCCTGAATCCTGTCAGAGCCCCCTTCGAGCGCCTACTCATCTGCCACCTCCCCAGTGTTCCTCATGTCTGGGCAGGGAGAACCCCCAGTGCCTCCAGCTCTGCTGCTGGGCATGCCACTAGATGCCTTAGTCCGGAGCCGCTCAGCACCTAATTCATGCCTGGCTGGCTGGGGATATACAGATGAGGTATTTGTTTTGTGTGTGGTCCCCTTAGGGGCTCACCCGGGTGATCTCAGAGTGTGCTCAGACACCGGAGGAACAGTGCCACTGCTCCTGCTGTGAACACACAGCTTGGGACTGGGAGAGCTTGGCTGAATTTCCTGCTCTGCCTGAGAGCCTTTGAACCTGCCTCTCCAAAAACAGGGGAAAGGCGGTGAGGGAGAGGTGATTCCCCCATCTTTGCTGTGGAAGCTTTTCCACTTTGCATCAAATAATTACAGATTCATTAGAGAAAGATAGGGAGCTAGCAAGACTGAGCATGACTCTGGTGGTTTGGGGCCCTCACCTGGAAGGGGAGGGGGCAGACCCAGGCTGCCATCCCTGCTCTAATGACTATTTAAGTATTTTATCCAATGGCTGTTTAATATAAACCACATAAACACTCATTGAAACAAGAGACTGGAGCCCAGGTCTCCTCCCTTCCAGGTGAGTGCTCTAACCAGTAGGATAGAGATTCATGCTCAGTCTTGCTTTCTCTCTTTGGCCAAATGAATCTCTAAATGTTTCTTGCAAAGTGAAACAGATTCTGCAGGAGGGACTGAGAGCTCCTGCAGCGGCTTTCCATCTGGCAGCGTCAGGCAGGCAGAGCTTCTCTGGAGACAGGAGCATCTCCCAGCTCCAGCGTAGGTGCTGTGACACTGCCTTGCATGGGGATGGGCAGGCAGGGAGACAAAACAGCATGGGGAAGCCCTACATTCTCCATCTTCCCTCTGAAGGAAGGATGCCTAATCCCAGAGGAAAGGTTGACTTTGGCCCCAATTGAGCCATGGAAAGCCCCACAGAGGGTGGATCTACACTCCTAGTGCTGACTAGTCCCAGGTGGGACCTTATGAAGGCTATGTCATGGGACAGGCACCAAGAAATGCACCCTTGTGCCACCAGATGCTGCAGAGCTGATTTTTCCTTGCACAGATACCCCTTCATCTTGTGCCTCAGTTTCTCCTGAACATGTTTCTTTCACTGGTTGTACAGCCTGCTTATTTTGGTTACTACCTCTCTTATGGTGAAGATACACAGCTCCCAGCAGTGCAAAGTGCTCATTTCAATCAAAGCTTTCTAGGTATCTTCAGGCTTGATAATAATGATAATTGGTAAAAAAGAATCCTCTTCTTGAAATACAGTACAGAGGGCACATTTGGGCATTTTGTTTCAATACTGGATTGAGCTAGGCTTGAGCTAGATTTAGTGAAAGAAGATCTGACCCTGAAGATTTGTTCACTGAGCTGTAATCACCAGCCTGAGACTGCTAGCCTAAATTATCTTCTTACAGCACTTATTTTGATTTGGCCTAAATGAATTGACTCTATGGTAAATAGATGCATATGGAGACATAGGTTTCTCTTAATAAAATAGGGTACTAAAATATTATGGCAAAATGTTTATCTGGGTAGTGAGATCATACACTTGCCTAGATTCATTCACTTGAGTACTGAATGTTTTCTCAAATGTCCCCTAGTGCATATCTGGCAAGATCTCAAAACATTCTTAACGCAAATTGTCTTTGGTCAATAAATACCAGAACAGAAGTGTCCTAGAGGAGAAGATTTATGATATGAGCAATACAAACACACCCATAAATCAGGACAGGAACACTTTCAGGTAGCACAGTCGGCATTTATGCAAATCACAGTAAAGGCAAAAATACATGTATAGGACTTTTAACCAATGACTTACCTTTCAGCAGCTCACATTAACTAAATAAAATCCCAGAATTTGCTTAGGAAACACATGGACATGATCTCAGTTACCTTGATGGTATTGTTTTATCTGTAGATGATATATTCTTCTTCCTTAATTTCACTGAGTTAGTGAATTGGATTCTTCAGATTCTGATTTAAAATATCAACAAGATTACAAGGAATTGCAGTCTTAATTTATTGCAAGCCTGCATTTTCTGCAGAGGACGCTAAACTATTAATATTGTTACAGTACGTTGCCTGTGGACGCCTTTCTTTTTCCCCTGCTCTTGCAGTCTGGCATATATATTTAGGGCAGTGCAGGCAGTGTGACCAGAAGGTGTGTGTGGGGGTAGGTGAACAACAAAGTCATTACAAACAGAAGGAATTGTGTCTAAGGTGCAATCACTCAGTGCTGCGAGGGAAACGAGGCAATGCACAAGGTGTGTAGCAATTGGGTTGACTGTAGTGGAAAACAATGCACAGTAACGCCAAGCAAAACTCAGCAGCCCATCAGGACACAAGAGAGATTAAAGCAGTTGTGCATATTAATGCAGGGCACATACAGGCAAAGGGATCATATAACTGGCTTTGCAGTTCCAGCATCTCTCATTCTCCCCTGATTCTTGTGTTATCATCATGTGATACATGGCTCTGAAGCAGAACATAGTCACATGGCAACCTTATATTTTACAGCTTGTGGGTAATTTTCTTCTCTTGTCAGAATCAAGTAACTTTCTCTTTGCTATCAATGTGTGGTCTAATGCATATATCATGTCAGTGCTGCACCAGGTTGACATACACGTTAGATGCACTGACAGTAAACAGGAAGTAATCCAAAGTTATTAGGCAGGAAAAATATAAAGAAGGCTGTAAGCTCTTACACCACAAAGCTATCAACATCTCAAAGATTTTTTTCTTGCTGCTTCTTGATGCTAAGTACTATAAATATATATTTAAAAGCTTTGTTTTGATAATCTGTAAAAGCAGGAATAGCTACAGATCTCCTTGCTGAGAAGAGTAAGTCTAGGTGAATTCTCAGTTCACTAAAGCTGATGTCAAAACTCCCATTGGCTACCCTAAATGTGTCCCTGATTAAGAATGTACTAACTTTACCAGCTTCAGAATCTCTGTTACTATCTCTGTGCAAATTCACATTTCTCCTCTCTTGTAGGCTTCCATATTGTCCCTGCCTAGTAACTTTTCACAGATGGAAACTGTTTGTAACTCTAAAACTGGTTATAAAGTTATCACTATATAACGTATGCTGATTTATCTGTAATCAACTATTTTTCTCCTCCTTCAGACCACTATATAAATGTACAATTTTAAACAATTGTGGCTGGAAGGTGCTTCAGCCCTGTGAATATAAGTTTATCATAAAATTTCTCTCTGTACCTCCTCCACAATTAAGTAAATAGCCTTTAACTTGGCAAGTGCTGGTCCTGAGAAGCATTTGTGAGAGACATTGTGACAAGGTAACCATGGGTAAGTCCTGTGTCATTTGAAGGAGAAAGATAAGATGAGGAAAAGCAGTAATCTTCAGGCAAAGAAAAGGTAGAAATTTGACTTTCCCCATAGGCACTTTGGTGTGTCCTGTCACCACAAGATCTTTCAAAAAGTAGTTTAAAGTAAAAGAATGGGCAATCTTTAGACTCTTATTCAGGAACACTAAAATTAAGAGAGGTTATTGCCCTAAATCTTGTTGAGGGCAGAAAGATATTTTTATGAGGAAAGATTGCTTCTGACTTTGACAACACTATTCTTCAATGGTGTCAAATCTTGTACCATATTTTAGACAGGCTAAGAGGTATTCACTTTTTTGGGGTCTTGATACCTTGGGAATCTTAAGTTAGTACAACAATAAACAGGACAACATAAGACAAAGTAAACAGCTTAGAAATGAGAAAACAGCACATTTTTTCCAAAGTCCTAAACATCCATATTCCCTTACATTACCCTAAATTCCTTCCAAAATTATTATTATTGAAGCCAGATTTCCATCGTATGAAGTCCTGAGTTCTGGAAGCCCATTATATGCTTATTAAAGACATATCTTTACATTGAAAACTCTCCTTTATGTGTGTAAAAAGGTGTGGGAGTACATTTCACGCTTGCATAGTTGAGACCTAGACTGAAAGATAGTCATGTGCTGCCAGCACTCCGTGTGAGTTAGGTCAGATTTTAATCTCTTTGTACAGGGACCATGTTTTTCATCTGGTAGTGCCTACTTCACTTTTCATGGTGGGGTAAGCAATCATACAGGTCACGTTTAATCTGTGATCTAATGCATCAGCTTGTAGGCTATTTTCCATATTAGCAGCTTTAGTAAAGGACCCTTTTCCTCTTTGGAACCACCGAAGCCTGTCTCTTATCATTCACACCACGTCTGCAAGAGAGGTGGTGTATGAGGTATCAAAAGACCATCTGAAACCTGTAATGATGGTGATGAATTTGAGGTAGCCTGGGCTGCCTCAAAAAACCACAAGAAAATTAAGTGAGAGTAAAATTTATTTCCATACCAACCTTGGGCAAAGCACATTGTCCATGACTGAGTTGAGTACCTTTCCCAAGAAGGATACCTTGCATGCTCCAGAATGCCTGGAGCAGTTGTGGAAACACATGGAGCAAGGGCAAAGTTTAGTACCCTCCCTAATGCTATGGTGGGGCCCACCACTTACTGGTGAACTTGAGTGTTAATTTGAGAGATGTGAAATGGTCGTCCCCTTATCTGAAGTTCAGCCAAATCATCGTGAGCTGGAAATTCCAGTGACTTTAAGCCCTCACGGCATTCTTGCCTTTAGTGTTTTACCACAGTGGACTACTTCAAAAAAACCCAAAAATACTCAAAACTCCCTTCAAATCCCATTGAACTCTGGTGGAGAAGACAACTGAGTGGGTAACAACATCGTGGGCTACTTTTGAGTAAAGGCACGGAATGATTCTTATTATAGTTAGGTCTGGGTAAACGACTTCAAATAAATGATTTTGTTGCTGTTACTAGCTTTGCAAGCTCTTGGAAAAATTTTAGCTTTTTTTTTTTTTTTTTTTTCCTTTCCCTAAAGTTATTTTTAAAAAACAAAAAGTAAAAAAAAAAAATCTGTGCTCCTATCTGGAGACACTTTCATGCCAACTTTCACCCTGGAGCAAATTTTTCATGCCTGAGTTATAAAAACCTCAGAAAAATAGGTGGTGATATGTAAGGTAAACATTGGAGGACCTTGAACTACAATTTTGCAAAGGGTGTTGTGAACATGACAGGACAAAAGATTAATCAGACAAAAGCCTCTCTTCATAGCTGTTCATCTTAACAGGGCCATGGTGTCTTGTGGTGGATAGGATACAGACACAGGAGACAGAACACCTTGCTTCCGCTCATGTTTCAGCTTGCTGAGTGACCTTTAGCAAAACACAGTATCTGTAAAGGAGAATAACAAATAACCATTTTTGCAAAGATCCTTGGATAAATAATGCTGTGTAGTTTTTAAATATTGGCATGCGTTAGTGTGCAGGTTTGCTCTCCAGACCCATTCCCTTTTCAGACTTTTACGTTGTGGAATTAATTGCTCGCAAAAGCATAAAATATTTTTGGTTTTCCTGTGTCCTCCTCCTCCTCTCTGACTTAGCTCTCATAAACTTTCTAAAAATATGCTGAGAGTGTAACTCATCCTGGGTATAATTCCAGAGATGAAGCCACTTAGGAAGCAATCTTGTAGAAACATAAGGTGAGTTCTCAATATTCTGAGTCTGCTGATAGTAAGGAATTTTTGTAAAGGACTTCTCTCTCACTTGGTTCCTATATATTTCATGGCTGTCACCTGAACTGGAGACACAGTGGCTTATGCAGTTGACATCTGCTATATGTCCAGAACATTATTGATTATGGTCATATTTGGAAAGATTTTTTTAGAAAAGCAATATTTTAATCTCTAATAATGTCTGTGGAAAATCCAGAACACATTTGTATCCAGAATACATTTGTAAACTGAAAGCAATAGGGTTTGTACAGCTACAGGTTTTTTTCCAGAGGACTGGAATATTGCATAAGGATACTATAGAAAATGAAGTTGTATGAAAATGCTTAACCTATAAGGATCTTTCCTTCACTTTTCCTTCTGTTTATAGACTGTCACATCTGTTTAAATGTTGCAGGGAAACTGAACACCTATCTCTTGTTTTTTTGAGAAAAAACCTGAGGAATTAAAAGACTCTTGACCTTGGTTCTTATTTTATAAAATGGTTCTGTTATATACCCACTTGAACAACCCATGTGCTCATTTTAGAAGAGTGTAAGAGAGATTCAGCCCCTAAGATAAAGAAAAGAAAAGGAGAGATATATCCACATCTGCTCTGTCTCATTCACAACTATTAAGGATGGTAATAATGGCTGATTTATTGTAAACATCAGTCTGCAGCTTATTAACGCTAAATTAAATTACTTTTCTTTCCTGTGCTTATTTTTCACCCCAAAGAGAGAAATGTAGTTAGATGACTCAAGGATTCACATTGATACTTTGTAACAAAATTAAAGGAAAATTAATCAAATTGCATGGATTAAGTAAAATACATTTAACGTCACTCAGAACACAAAGAGTAAGACGAAGTAAAAGTACAGTTGGTTAAGTAAACTAATTAACCAGTTTCCGAGTATACTTAAATAATGAGCCATCTTTCACATGAAACAATTGGCTTCTCTGTAATTAACCAGAACACTCAGCGTGTTCTTACTGTGTGGGTTAACCACCGTATTTGTTACTTCCTCTTCTCCTGGACACCATGTTATTCTTTCTCACCAAGGCAATATAAAAAAGATATATATTTTATGACTCTCTTACTATGTTTTTTGCTAAAACATAAATTCACAGCATGGAAAATATTTAATTTTTTTCATCAACGAATGCAAAGATAAAAAGACATTTGAATATCACTAATTCCAACCAATCTCATCATGAGCATTTTTTTCATCATTAGCAGCATGATGAAATGCAGTTAGATGCAATCATTGTTGGGAAAATGCAATGGTATATGGAGACCGATGCAACCTTGGTAACATTTATAATTGGTGTTTTTTGAGATAATTACTCCCTAACTTTATACCACTGTTTTTAAAAGGAAATGTAGTTTTCAAATACACATTCCCCTTTCCAGCATGTTCATGTCTGGTAATATAACCTTTCCTGCTGTCTAGATCACTGAGGGATGATGAGGGCAAGGGACTGGTGCCAACAGTTCAGAACTTGAACAACTTCAGAGCCAGCTGAAATCCTAACCTCAGACTTTACAAGTTCCTTTGCAAATCTGGAACCTCAAGTTTGTGAGAGAGTAATCGACTAAACAGATGACATTCCCATACCCTTCTTAGGTGTCTCAGCTCAGACAATTATTTCTTTATATTTCCAAGTTTAAATTTATTCAAATTTGCCTCTTTCTCTGTTATTTTTACCCCAGCCTACTTGCAATTTAGAATTGTTCAAGACACAGTCTAAATGAAATCACATAATCTTTATTTTCAGTCACAGACGTATCAAGCATTTTTGAGTGCATGAAAAAGAACTTCTGTCATTAGCCATACAGGATTTAGCTGATTAAGCCAGGACATTTCTTCTAATCACAGATTTCTTTCATATTGCCTCTTGTTGGCTGGATTGTGTCTTGCAAATGCTGCTAATCCAATGAACACTGGCAGTTCTCCATTTTTGACATTTCCAGAGCTCTTTCTCCAACTTCTGTGACATTTTGATGTCTGAAACGCTATCCTGTCAACATTTTTTAATCAACACATGATGTTAACGTTATTCAAATTCACTGCCTTCATTGGGCTTCCATCAGGGGTGAAGTTGGCCCATGAACTTAAACAAAGGCTTGTATTAGTAAATTCTTAAGAACTAATTTCAATTACATGTTGCAGTACCAGGCAGTATTATGCAGCTGCCATTGCATGAATACAAGGATGACATGAAACCCATAGCTATTCAACTTTGGTAGCTATTCTGAAATTCATGAAAAGTGGGTAAATTGGAGAAATTATTCAGAAACAAATATATTCTTTAGAAACATTTCTGTTGTATTCCATCTGATTGCCTACTGTACTGGTGACACAAAATCTTCAATTTTATTTGTTTTTCATTCAGCTAACAAATATAAAGATAAATTTTTCCCCTCACCACAAAGTGCCAAGTTCCAAATTTTGCACAAAAACATCGTTAAATACAACACCTTATGGTTAGTTCATTAATTGTTCTATATAGCACATTATCTCCTTCCATCATAGTCTCTGAGATGAAAGGTACTGCTATGATATCTAACCACAGGAGTTCCAATAAAACACACTTTATATTAACAATAGACACCTTTCACTGTTTTCTGTACTCTTCCATTATGTTATTGTTAAAAGAAATTATGCTTGAACAAAAGCTAGATATCTCAATGCTTCCCTTTTGGGTATCTGACAAGTCATGTCACAATACTCTCAACAAATGCAGTTTTGCAACACTTTTCTGGATATCACGCTGTATACACCAAATGACTAACCAGGTCATTGGTCACCGAGAAAGTATCTTAACTGCAGATTTGCTAAATTAATGAACTATGTTGAGAATACATGTTATTTATGTTCATGTAGTGCAGTGATTCTAAAAAAAAACCATTCAAATTGGGTCAGCCTAGGGGTTCATCCAACACAGTATCCTTTCTCAAACAGTAGCTGTAAGTGCGAGTGCAAGAACATACCAGGAGAAGACTTGGCAAATGGATAGGATCTGTCCATGTCATTTCGCTCAGACATCCTCTTACATTCAGCTTAAAGGACATCCTGAGCCTGATGGTTTTTATCTGTTTATTAACTACAGAACTTCCTTCCATCTCTAGAACCCATGTAAATGCTCCTCATCCTTCTTTGGCAAGGAGGTCCCCTGGGCTGCTATCTGCTGCATAAAGAAGCACTTCATTTTGTTTGTTTGGAGTCTGATGTTTCTAAAGGCTGTTAGTACTGTAACTGGAAGATAACAAGGAATAGCTGGGCCTCACCTAACATCTCCAGGCCACTTGGGATTTTGTAGACCACATCCTCCCTACATTGACTTTTTTCCCACCAGTTTTTTCCCAATAGTCATCACCTTCTCAGTCATTCCTGTAGAGAAGGTATTCCACGCTCAGATCCTTCTGAGCTCTGTCTGAATCTTTTCCCATTCTAACATATTATTTTTACGAGATGGGCTTTGAACTCTGTATGGTTATGGAATAGGCTAATTGTGGATTTCTACTGCAGTATGATGAGGTTGTCTTTTTTTGTTCTCCAGTCTTTTCTTATGGATTTTGAACATTTCTTTTAATTTTGTGATGACTACTGAGTTGATATTTTTCATGGAACTGTCTTTAATATCTCAAAGACAAACTTTCTCCACTGAATAGTAATGGTGTGAATGTAAGACAGTTTTTCCCAATGTGCTTCCTTTGTATGAATCTATGTATATCACATTTTATCACCCCAGTGTTTACTCCATGTCATCTATAAATGTATTGAGCAGTGCTGTTTTCTGCAGAATTTTACAGGTGATCTTCATCCATTTCAAGAACAGACCATTTGCTCCTAACTTCTGTTTCGTATCTGTTTCAATATGTAGTTCAAATACTTATGGTGGTTTCTGGACTACTGAGGAGTCTAAGGAAAAGCATTTATGCACTTATTGTGCATAAACTCCCAGTGGAGGTTTCATTTCATTTGGAAGATTTCTAGGGGGTTCCTAAATCAAATAAACTCAAAGCCACTGATTCAGACCATTTTGATAAGGAATATCTTGTAAAATCTCAGTGAAGTTTTTGGCCTTCGCATCTGCTAAGCAACCAAAATGTTTTTTAACAAGCTCAACTCCCACGTAGTCACTTAAATAAAGAGCAGATTTTCAAAGGTACTTAGTTATCTGTAGTTTCTGATGTTAGCATTCTGGGCCAGTTTTTCAAATAAGTGTAACATCTTTTAATAATCCTCCATCTATTTACTAATAAAATAAATTGAATGGTGTTTAAAGCCTGTTATACTTTGTGGATGTTCCATCCTTGGAATTTTGCCCTTAATATGTGTTTTGAGATACGCAGTCTCTAGCATTTTAATTGATCTCAGAAGTAAAAAAGTCACTCTGAAAACTATGTTTGGGAGGTCCTTTTTTCTTTCAATAATTTTCAGATTAAAATTGCTCATTTCACAGAGGTGGTGGTCTTGGGTCAGGGCTATGTCTCTTTGGGTCTCTATAAAATACTTAGCAGTATCCTGAGTGCTAAAATGGTCAGATTAGTTATGGAGTGTAAGCAAACTGATAAGTTCTCAAATTGTCCGTTCTGCAAACTCAGGCAGGTATCTCAAAAATAAAGCTGTTCCCTTCTGTCTTCTCCCTCCTCCTCCTCCCTTAAGGGTAGTAAGGAGTTTTGGTATTACAGGTTATTAAAGTAATTATTTGGAAAGAAAAGTATTACTCTGGGCTGTAGAGGCCACATCCCTAGTACATTTTATGAATATTTTATTGTCAGTTTTGTGAGCTTTGCTGGTTTTTTAGATCTCAGCTCAACTTGCCCTATACTATTTTAATAAATAAATAAGAAAGCATTGCCCATTAAAAAATTTCACAATCAGAGTTTGTTTGACATTTTTGCTGAGGAGGCAGAACAAGATCTGGCTTGATCTTACTGTTTTCTGGCTCCTTTTACTGAGTGACATTTCTATGCATAATCACACAGACCTTATGCATTTCCCAACAAAATGGGAAATTGAACCATATAATCTAAAAACTCAAAAAGAATCTGAAGTAATAGTACCATGATACACTTGGTTTGCAGGACATTTTGTTTAAATTTCTGGTCTTCTTGAGGTCTAAAAGCCTGGGCAAAAGACCATACAGACCAGTTACTTGCATACATTTGCTAAATAATCCACTAATATTAATTTATACAAAGTGTGATACTCTGCTGTTGGCAGAAGTGTGAAGAGAAATTGATTATTAAGAAAACAAGTGTTCTTCCTTCTATTAGCTTCTCTGTGCTGGATAAGCTCTTTTGAATTCAATACCTATATACTGACTGCCAGACATATTCATCTCTAGAGAGCCACAAAGAAAATAAGGTTCTCCCTCTTACTGTCTTTTTCTTTCCTATAGATCTGTAGATATCTTCCTAGACAGAGTATCACATTTATGTCTGGAGCAATAGAAATCATCATTCCAGTGACAAGAGTGGATTTGTGTCCACCTAGGCCAAGGCCCTCGGTTAGGCCAGAAGAAAGTTTTAGGCTCAAAAATGCATGTCCCACTTCCTAGTTGTGCAAAGGAAATTGATCCTCTGCAAGGCTATAGGAAAAGTGGAGATTACATGTGTATGATACTAACATGACAGACATCAAGAAAAAGAACAACCGTTCTTTATAATCTAATTTTTGGTGACACCATTTTAAATGGTAATAAGGGTAATGTGTATAAAGAATGGGTGCATTTTCAGAAAGCTGAGGAACTCAACATTCTTCATTCAAGGTACATGAGATTTGTTTCATCATGTACTTTAGAGAGTTGCTCAAGTTAGTATCAACAGCAACCAGCTGCTGTGAACAGTGTAACTGCATACAAAAGTAGAGCTGGGGATGGGGGAGCAAGGAGGAGCAGACTGAGCCCTTATAGCTGGTGCCTGTGCTAGCCACTTCAGAGATCCCTTCTGAGTCCATAGCACTGCAGCTCCAGCACTCATTTTTCATCTGCTTTGAATCTACAGTTGTCAGTGCAGACTTCAATATGTTCTGTTTAAATTCTCACCGAATCTCCATGGGTTCCTCTGTCTCTTCACACTAAGAGAGACGAGAAAGAGAAAGCAGCAAAGTGGTTACAAATCTTCTGCCAAACACAGATGGTATCCTGATTGCTCTTTCAGCCTACCTGTGTCTGTCTGTGGAGCTGTGGATGTTGTGGACATGTGTGCAAAGAATTTCCAACGCTCTCAGAGCATTCACCCAAAGGAGAATTTCCATCTGAGTTTTAATATTCACGACATTAGGCAGCTTTGAGAAACAAATATGTCTATTTAAGATTTATCTCTGTAAAAGTCTGTTTGTGTGTGAATGTGTTTATAAGAAGAGAGAAGCAGAGAGGAAGAACAGGAAGACTCCAAAATTACACAGCAGCCTGCTTTTTAAAAGTACTGACAAAAGCACTTGCTTGCACAGTGTAGGCAGTCTGTGAAAACCCAAAAAGCTGTGGAAAAAAACCACACTGGCTTTACCTCATGGCATCTTAGTATGCTCAGCTATTTGTCCCTCTCTTCCTCAGGATACAGGCACAGTATGGGATATGATCGCATTACAGCAGTTTAACAAGTTAGTGCTTGTCATCTGACTTGCTGTAACCAACTGTGTATGCTCTCTTCAGCTGCCTCATTTGCAGAATAAAATGCATTAGCTTAAACTCACATGCAGTGCACTTCCCTTCCAAGCCAGATCTCTAAATAGTTTTTGGCATACCTGGCACAGTGAGCTGGTATCCTCTTCTCAGCACAGGAAATATCCAGTGCAGCAGAGAAAAGGGAAAACTTCCTCTTTGCAAGGAAGTAAATCAACCTACTAACAGTGCACTTAACACATCGAGGAAAAATCCTTCCTCAAGTCCTATAGATAATCATTGTGTAGAGTGAAGCATGAGATTTGATTATGCTTGTTAACTTAGTTCCGATAGCTTCAAATGTTGCTAGTTGTCACGAAACATACAGCCCTTTAAAAAATCTAGTTATGGTATTTGACTTATTGACCTATTCTGGCATTAAACTGCACAGTATGGCAATGCACTGTGAAAATTCAAGTTCTTTTTTTTGGTTCTGTGCATATTACCTTTAGTTCAAAGGAAGGAGCTTTGGACCTCTTAGCTTTTCCTTCTTCTTTTTTGGTGAGGCAAAAGAAAGAGAAGAGCTAGTTTTTGCTACTACCCTTCACATATCTTAATTTTTCAACCTTGCTTATTCTAATTTTTTTTTTTTTTTTTTCAGGCAAAATTATGTCTGTGGTCTTGCTAGCCACTTCTTAATGCACATCGTTAATAGGGATGTTCTGAGAGCTCCGTGTTGGACCTGACTGTAAAGTCGATATAAGTGGTAGCAAGAGGCATGTTTCATGGTAACATGTAAAGACAGGAGTTCTTACAGTTTCCTTTCCCTTTTGTCACTGCAGATCAGACCAAAGAATAAACTATGTTCTTTTCTATACCTTGGTTATGGCTGTCATTTTTCTGTATCATTAATTATCAGCCCAATTAATTTGGGTGGTCTTTGGATTTATGCTGGGAAAATGACACAGATGTAGAAAAGTGGGTAAGTTTTAGTTCACCCAATCCTACAACACTTCTTTTTCCTTCTCTCCTCTGTTCCTATCTTCCTTCGGTGTCATGTGTTTCTTTATTACAGGGGGGATCTATGACCCTATGTGTCCATGTTTTCACACACCTTTTATTCATTGATTCATTCATTTCTTTTTTTCCCAGTTTAGAGCTTTACAGGACGGTTGTCACAGCTGCAGTTCTTGCTTGGCAGCATTTAAATGCATGCTAAACAAAAGTGTCTGTCTTGCCCATCTCAAATATAGGCAAGTTAGTTGATAAATAGCATTATGCCACCCCAGGGTGTGATCATACTTTGAGATAGCACCACCCGTAGGATGGGTGAAGGCCCTTTGATTTTGGCCCTATGTCTAATCATGTGTTTTAACTCTTTCCAAGCCCTGGGTTTCTGTTGATCTCAGCAATTCTGTACATGTTACAACTGATATGGTTACTGATATACCTGATAATGTAGCTGGCATCAACGAAGGAAACCATTTGGTTGGGCTAGACAGAGCTACACCGAGACTGCAGTCATCATTCAGTTAATATGCCAGATTATTGGCAAACTTTTCCACTGCCTCCTTCTGTTCTTTTCTGCAAAGCATTAATGTGGTTGAGAGCCATGATTATCCGATGTGCTGGATTTGGTTCTTGCTAATCTTAATGCCCTTGGTTCCACCTGGGCATGTTCTCACTAGTTTTCCTGTCCCCTTTGTGCCTCACAGCAGGGGACCTGTAATGTCCCCTGTTCTCAGATTTTGTTACCTTCCCATTTTTCTGGAGGAAGTTTCATGGATCCTTAGTGTTGCTCTTCTGCACTTCCTGGAGAGTTGCAGGCACTTTGGTAAGTGGGCGAGTCTCTATTCTACCCACTGCTTTTAGTGCTTTTGAAAAGTTATTTTAATGTAAGAATGAGAGAACTTATCAAAATTATACTGTTGATTCATGACATAGTATGGTAAAGCTTGCACTTGCAGTTTTTGTGCCTCCCATCTATGCTAATATACGCTTACATAAGACTGACAGGAAAGTTTCTCAATGTAAATTACATTTGCATTGGCTTTAAGTCAGCTTTATACTATCAGAAAAGAGAAGAATAAATTCCAAAGGGTTTACAACCACAAATACTCCCAGAAAGTGACTAGTCCCAATTTCCTTATATTTACACTAGTGTAAAGCAGGAATAAATTCATTACAGTGGTTGGGATTAATTTCATTTATGCTGTAGCTTTATTATACTGCTCTGAAGCACTGTATATTTATGCTACCAGTGCAGCTAAAAGGGGGTAGTAGTTTCAGGTCCAAAGGACCTATACTGGTGCAAGAAAGAGGACATTGAAGCATGCTGGGACTATATCCAGCAGTTATTGTCTGCAGGACTGGGCTCTTTGATTGTAAAATAAGAGAACATGCTTTCCTGGAATTCTGCCTAGCTGTATCTTTATATAATATTCACTTCTAAATAAGCCAAACAAGCTACAAAATTTTTAACTGAAACACAGACCTGTCACTTTTAGTACTTATCCATTTCCTTAGCCTGTAAACTTTGGGCTCCCAAAATTATAGGTGTTTGATGCTTACATGCCTTTACATGTTAAAAAAAACCCAACAAAACAACCAACAAAACACCACCACTCTCAGATACATTCTGGTTGCATAATATGAATGTATGAATGCCTAAGAGTCTGGCTGCTTAAAAAAGGCTAATTTTCTAGGTATGGGGTGGAAAAAACTCTTAAAGATGTTCCCACAGATATCTAAATGGGAAGGAAGTTGAGATCCCTTTACCCCATTTGCTTTCAGTGAATGCTGCAGAAAAGACATTTACTAGCTGGGAGCAAAGTGTAGGTTTAGGATGTAAGGAAATCCTGGAGAGTATTCACAGACAATGAAATATTATTTATAAAAGTGTCATTATTACATCTTAATTATTTATGTTTTAAAAAATGAATAATATATTTTCTGAGTGCTTGCTAATTATTAAATGACAGAAGCAACTCCACATTTCAATTAGCTTGCCTTTCCTGGCAACAACTTCAAATAAAAAAACAAATAAAACTCCAGCATGTTGCCGTAGACTTCTGAGAGCTCTAGTTTTTCATAATGGCCTGGTGAAGAGAAAGACTCTCAAACAGGGAAATAAAAATTCCACGTTATTTTGGACCAAAAAGTCATTTTAGGGCACTGGGTCATTTCAGGTGAACATCCTGCTAACTGCCCCTTTTGTTTTCTTTAAGTGCAAATATTGTCAGTGAAACTGATGGCAGTCATGTTATTTATATAAGTGACATATACCAGCACTGTTTCAGAAACACAAAAAAATATATGCCCCATCCTAAAGATCTTGTACTCGGAAACAGTGTTTCCACTATAACACCATATTTATGAGTTTTGACCAGTCAACACTTGCCACTAACATCCTCAACATAATGGGAAACATCAATATTGCACCTAGGAAATAATGAAAAAAAATTGGAACAAAATATTGTAATAAATCTACGTTTTCAGCATTCAGATAGGGAAATATCAAAGCCTGCCAGCTAAGTTTCGTGCTATGAATTCTTACCCAGCTCCTGTTCTCTGAGGAAGGAGGTTTATTGTACTGTGGACCATATCCTCCTGTATCCCCTGATTTAAAAATATCCTTCTTCAAGAATAAATTTCCGTGACTGGCATAGCTCTGGGCATGATTCTTTAGGAAAACAATGTGGCAAATGATGGCAGCTTTTTTTTTTTTTGTGAAAAGTTTGGCAGACTTTGCAAAAAGTTCATTGGTTTTACCAGTGAAAGAAGTTTGTTTCTTTCTTTCCTAGACAGAAAAGTGAGGCTTACTGGCCATGGAGGGTAGCCCCACAAGCCTTAACAAAGGTCCTGTTTATCAGGCTCTATAGGTAGCCAGGAAAGGTGCAGAGCTCAGGGACACCTCATGGTTCTACTTCCAACTACACACATGATCAAAGCTGAGCGGTATTTGGGACTGCTGTAGATTGAGAGAAGAGCCAAGCCAAGCCTAGAGGCTTCTTTCTCTGCCTGGAGTTTATCAATTAACTTGGAGCTTTTTATGTTGCAGTTCTAGCTGGAAGCTTCATTTGAACTTCCTCCGCAGACTTTAATTTCCATTTGATCTTAGAGAGACACCATCAAATAGTTTGGGTTCTATGAAGCTGAGAGATAACTTTATTGCTGTGTTTCATACCAAACCTGAAGAAACATTCAGTGATTGCTGAAACATGATATTCATGGACTTCTTTAAAACCACAATAGAGCTATGATTATTTACGTACCTAAATGATGGCTTTTTCAGTGGCAAGTTGGTGTACCTATTGAGACAAATCCAGTTTTGATGCCAGGGAAGAGAGGGATTGCAAAGGTTGCCATTTCCGATAATTATTTTTTACTGCCTTTTTTATCTGTCGAATTACATGTGGACATGAAAAACCATGTACAGTGAACAAAAGGTTTTTTTTTTTTTTTTTTTTTTTTTAAGAAAGCCTATGCATACATACGTAAATAGAGTTTTCCTCCAGATAGACTTCTAGGTCTTACAACCATCCTCCCCCAAATTCTAAAAGAGCCCTAAGTTCTGCATGTTGTATGTGGCAATGTTAGCATGATGGTATGATTTGCAAAGTAAAAGCATATGTTGAAGACTTAAGATAGAGCTGTAGAGGGTTAACTTAGGCTAGCTGCAAAGTCCAGTGGAGCCTTTGAGAAATTCCAGTCACACACATAAACTGAATTATGCAGGTCTTGTCAACAACTGCCTCAGAAACGTATAACTGGTAAAGAGGAATAAGGGAGGGTAAAAGTATGTGTTCATCCTTTTAGAAAAGGAGAAAAGAAGTCTTTTATCCAATGTTTGAGAACCGCTTGTAGGGGTCAGAACATTTGTACTCCCATGTCAAACCTAAGACAAAAGACATTTGACTGAGAGGATAAACAGATGTAAATACCTAAATGGCAGTTGTTGGCATCTGTCCAAAGGTTAGGGTTGTTCTCCCAAAGGTTGAGCTGATTAGACAATTAAAACAATGTCTTCTTTTTTTGTCGATTTCCAACCTTTCTCTCCTTCTTTTAAAGTATTTATATTTTGAAAGACAATGTGTATAAAAAAGAAAAGTAAATAAAGACATCTTTATTTTCTAAAGATCAAAATGGGGAGATTAGACTACATTCCAGCATGTCTGAATCTATGTCCTCTCACAACCTTTTATGGAGACCACAATGGTTGCCAGAAGAAAAAAAAAACACAAACCAAAACCAAAAGACAACCTGTGCGTCTTTGTGCAGTGCTGAATTATGCCCAGAGAGATCTATAGCAGATTTCTAGATATACGTCTGACTCTGATCTCTCTACATACTAGCTTAAATCAAGAGGAACTCCTGAGTTGTGAAAAGTTAATATAAGATCAAAATCAGAACTATGTACTTCATTAAGGTCATGATCAAGATATTTACTGTGGTTTGAGAACAGACAAGATTAAACCACTACAATGCTAATAATTGTGCATTGTGTGGGATTGTTGGGGAAGGAATTTAAAAGAGGTCATTGCAAACTGACTCCTCCCTCTCATGTATTTTGTTTATATTTCAAGGCAAATGAATGTGCTCTGTTTTGTAACTGATGGGGCAAGTCTTCTGTTTGATATAACTTACAGGCCTATAGCTGTAGCATCTGAGTGTTGATAGCAGAAGTTCTCTTGTAATTTTCTTTGCTGAGGTGAGCTACTGGTCCATATCTGGTTGCCACTACGTTTATGTCTCCACATTTCAATGCTAATTCCCTCTCAAAATGAGAATGTGTATGCCAGTTGCCTGCTGAAAATGAGGCAGTGTAAAAATAAATAAGCAAATTATAAACACATAAATAGAGCCTGTATGTAATTTCTATGCCCTTCCCTGCAAGGCCATTGGGCCCAGATAATAGTGGGTTTCTTAGGCAATGGAGGGGTGGCAGAGGGTGAAGAAGCACTCTGTTATCTGGGGACCAATCTGTGTTGCTGCCTCCTTTCCTCCTGTAGGTAAAACAGCTTTCAACATGTTGTTACTTTCTGTATCTGACAGCAGAAACTAGTAGTACTTACAATTTGCTGACTACTAGATACAGACTTCCATGTAGCTGCTTCGAACGAGTTATTTGGTTCCAATATCATTGTTCAGCTTTCCTTGATGCTAAAAGTGCTTCCTCAGCCTAAATATCAGTACATAGTAACATAACGAATATAAACATATCTAAACATAGTAAATATCAGTACAAGTAACACAGAAAATCCAGAGGGATAAGTATTCCTACCTGTAATGCACTTTTCCATGCTTTTTGCTAATTTCATTACTTTGGCCTTTGGAGAAAAAATTGTCTCTCACTATGCACGCATAGAACAGGAGAACTATATAAAGAAAGCACCTTACTTTAATTAATATTGTCTTTACAACTTCACCCGTTATCAGAGATTGAACACAGGTTTGGGGCAGAGATATACCTATTTGTAATTCAGATCTGATACTGTTTGCTCCAAGAGTTACTAAACCACTAATGTTAGTTAATTAGGACTTTGGGGCCTGATTTTCAAAGATGGCTGATAAACAGCAATAAATTATTATCTTCAGCTTGATTCTGCAAAGCTTTCTCTCCAATGAAGAGGGCAGTTTGTACTAAATTGCAGACAATAGGTAAGTGCTAACCTCTTATATTGGTAATTCCTTTAAGAGTAAATGAAACAATGTATTTTCACTAACTGTATCTTTTTAATTATATACAGATATTTTAAGCAATTTTTCTGTGATGACTATTGTTGCTTTCCAAGGAAGAAGGAAGTGTGTCTTTCAGTCTACCTATAAGCCACTTAGGAAAATTAAAACATATTTATTGATAAGAATGTTGCTCACCTACTTCAGCCTGAACATACTTCAATAGGGCTGCTAGATCAGTAACATATTTGGGGCAGTCAAGCTTTAATTATTAACCTAGCCTCAAATTTTGGCAAGATTGTCCTTTAGTTTGTTTCTAGAAAGTAAGTTCCTTATATATCACTCCTTAAGCAATCCTATTGTTTTCCACACAGGGATTTGGAGGCGGCTCAAACTACAAAGGAGAATGGCAGAATTTAACTTCCAGTTGCATCTACTCTAAGGAGCAAGGGACTGCCATGTACTGCCTGGGACAGAACGTTTGATTTCAACAGTCTAGTTTTGCAACCCTGGGCAAGTCACGTAAAACTGTATGTGTAACATACAGATAGTGATACACTTGCACATGTTCTGTGAGAGGCTTAATCGGTTAATACTGTAAAGCATTTCTGACAGCTATGTAGAGAGTACTGCACTTTATCACACATTTACTAACATTGTGATCTTTTTATGTGGGCATATTTTGCATCGGTGTAAATGGATGCTCAGATGTGCAAGTCCTAAGTCATTTTCATGAAGAATAGTCCGGGCTCTTCTAATCTCTTTACATTACCTGTACCTCAAGCTCTTTCAGTATGGATATTGGGGAAGTTTGCTTATTAACTTACTCTGTCTATTTATGGTTGCAGCTCTCCAGTCCTGTGAATAGCTAGTAGTGGTGGAGATCTTCAATTTGCAAAAAGATGTTGCTAGTTTTCACTTACCCACTGCTAATCCTTCTGTTTTCCTAGGTCTTTTAACAACTGGTGTAAATTAGAGCAGCCTTAAACTGTTTTCTGTTGTGGCAAGAGGCTGACCCTGTGTCCAGTGGTCACAGAATCATAGAGAAAGAGATGGGTGGTGGCTATTAAAATTTTGCAACTTCTCCCAAACTTAGACTGCATTCATTTCAGCTGAAACTGTGGTTCTGGCCCACAGTGCATGGACACTGCTAATGTTGCAAGCACTCCCATAATTCAGCTATTACAAGTAGTAGTGGTAGTAAAATAATCTTATCTGCAACTCATCAGAGCTTTTTTAATTGAATTTTACTTAACATGAGTGTTGAAAGAGTCAGGCTCAGTATGCAGCCTTGACTTTGAAACCTCTGGCGTTTTGCAGGTGTTAGTCACATCCTTAACGCTACAGTAATACAGTTTTTGTGGCTTAATATTTACATATTTTTATTGCTGTCTGAAAGATAAATGGGAAAAGGATGATCACAGGAGAAGCCTGGAGCAGGATTTTAATATGTTGAATTAAAAAAATAGAGATATATATATATGGGAATGTGAACTTAAGGTTGTATAGATAAATTAAAGGCATTAGGAGACACAAAAGCTGGCAAGGCAACATTTAGTTGGCATACAGAAATGCAGTGTATGTTGTGGAGTATGTATAGTGGGACATTTGAAACTGAGGGAAAAATATTCTAGAAGTTCAGGCGGCTGAATTAATATCACCAAATGAGTCGTAGTTTTTATATCTTTATTGTAACTTTGTATCAGTAGCATTTAAAACAAAAGGCCCAATTGGAAACTTTTACCTCCCAGAGCTCCTCTGATACTGGAATGTGCTGGAGTAATTCTGAACAAGTAACTGAAGATTAAGTGTATTTTTTCCATCTATTTTGTGACTGAGTTACACAACCGATCTCATTTTAATCCACTTTGACGCACATAGTTAAAGTCTTCATTACCTGTGTTGCATACCCTGAACTATGAGATTTTGGTTCACATGCAACCTCTCCTCCCTGTTAGATTGTGGACTTGGGAGAATGGTGATGAGAGCCCCTGCCAAATTCCCTCCCCAGTGCTTAGGTCGGGATCACCTCTACCTAAAGAGGGAGAATTGCCCTTTATGATACCGTTTCACATTGTGGATGAGTCATGGTAGAATGGCAAATAGTGCCTTCTGCAGGAGAGGAACTGTGTGTGACCCAGCACCTAGCAGGGACCTCCAGATGCTTTTTCAGGTCTTTTCACCTGTCTTACGAAATAGAGTTAACACCATTTGTGCGAGATCACTGCAATGCATGTTATGTGGATATTGTGGGGGTTTGAAATAATCAAAATTGAGCAGGACAAAGAATAATCCAGCCTAACTTTCAGAGAATCATGTCTCAAGCTCTTAAGTGCTCCTCACCTCAACAGACAAAAAGCAAGAGTTTCATTGGTAGCAGCTGAATAAAAAGAGCAAGAAGAACATGTTCTGCTAGGAAATGGGAAATTACGCCTTCTTATTGCCCTATCCTGGGGTCTTTTCTAGGCTTTATTAAGAGACGAAGTTGAATGGTAAAATCAGAACTTGTCTGTGGTGAGTGCAAAGGACATTTTGTTTTTCAGAAGAAACATGGAAGATGCTACTCAAAGGGATTTGAAGATAGCTGAAGGAAGAGGACTGCCTCATATCTGTAGTCTTTTAATGTGTTTTAATGAAGAAGAAAAAGACTTTACAGCTTAGAGTGGGGAAGTGAAGAGCACATGCTTTCTGTGCCACCAATCCCCCTGCAAAGTTTTTGAGCCTCAAATTGAACTGTCAGTTCAAGTGCAGCCAAGGAGTGCTAAGAAAGAGACCTGTCTCAGTAAGACTGGCACCTCAGAGATAGACAGACATTGGCTTTTTGCTCATCTCATGGGAGAGGCCACTGATCTGATTAGGCCAGCAGACTTATTTAGAGGAGCAAAATAATTCTGAAGTTGTTGTCAAAATTATGGGAACAAATGCACATGTTTTTTTCCTCTACTTTGATGTGATTTGAAATATTTTTTATATTGATGATATTTCTTATATTGATAAATATTTTTTATATGATTGAAAATTTCAATGAGGGGGGTAAACAAACCCAACAAATTTACATCTCTTTTGGACAAAGTCCAGGCAATGTACTGACTAGTGACAGCATGTGAAAATGGGTTATTTTATTGGAAATCAGATTAGTGCTTTTACTCTAATGTTTTCTTAGGGAAAAGAGTGATGTGATACAGGAACATAGATGTTGACTGTAGTCATTACAGTGAGTATCATAAGTGTTCTGTGGGAGACCATTCTAGGCCAAAAATCAATTATTTTAGTCCAAAGGGGGAAAAAAAAAAAAAAAAAAAAAAAAAAAAGTGTTCTTATCTCTCTCTTTTAAGAGAGGGCACTTCAGGTATTGCAGAAAGAAGGCTGTTATTAATTTGGGCTGTTTCCCATAGGAATGCTAGGTTGTTGTGGAGCCAGAATTCATGTTAGGACACATGCTTTAAGTTAATTGTTTGTGTGAGAGTAAATGGCTGCAGGTCAGGGTTGCTTGTTTAGTCTGGGAAAAGTACACAGGAGTGCTTAACAGGGGAAATAAGAAAAAGGGAAGCTTTATCCTCCAGTGCTGAGTTTGGAATAACCAGTTCTAGATGAAGCTGTAGGCTGAATTCAGGGAGTAACCTGGGTGGAGAGTTTGACTCCTTGAAAGCCAACCTCAGCATTCCAGAGAAAAAGGTCCCATTTGAGCAAGGTGATGATTATCTTCTTCCTGATTCTGAGCACCTCTTGGAACCAGTGGGAGCTAATGGTGCACAGCTCAGGCACAGAGATGCACCTTTCCCTGTTTCAGGATTTGGAATTATTTTGGGACTTCCTTAATGAACTCTAGTAAATTTTTCTGGCTAATAAAGACAGCTTGTTAAACCAAATAATCTAAGGAATCAAATGAAAAAAGCTTTACTTGCAAGGTACACTACACAATTTAATTTGCATTTTCAGCTTTCGACTCACTATTTGCTACAAATTAGATCAAGCTGACTGGTTGTTTTCTCAGCCTGCAAATCCTTTCCTTGGTTCTTTTTTAGGACTTTAGAGACTTCATTCTTAAGACTGCTTGTACCACAAATACTTTACAGAAATGCATCTTGCCAGTCTTCCTAAAATGGAAAGGATAAGACTAATTGTAAAGCACAACTGTGAATTTAGGACTAAGTTTTAATACATTTGCTTCATATGAAATCTTACTGAAAAACCAGACTACTGAATTTAACTTGAGGATTTGTGCAGTAAGGCTGTAGGCCCCAGAGTGAGAGAAGTGTCACAGTTAGGTCCTTAATACTTTATAAAGCAATTCTAGTTCAAAATTTGAAAAATCTGTCATCCTTTATATCTTATTGTCATGTGTTTTATGAAGAACAAAACATCCCCTGACATAGCTGTGTCCTTATAAGAGGACTTGGATGTTGGGCAGAAAAAATTATGATGTCTTGGAACTGCATTCTGATCAAGAGCAGACTTACAGAGTTAACCATTTATAAATAAATATGCAAGCTTTTTTTCAAATAACAAAACTGACATACAGTGCTCAAAGGGAACCCCCTAGGAATCAATTGGCTTTATTTGCAAGCAAATCTCTGCTTGCTACTGGTACTCTGAGCTCCAAGTGTCATTTTGAGTTTCAGCAGCTGTTTATAAATAAGCTGTAAGGGCTGAATTGTAGAAGGATAAAGTCTGTAATGCTTTTTTTTTTTCCCCCTAAATTGAAAATGGTTATGACCATGTGAAAATTACATTGCTCATGTGTATGAATATGAGCTCTCATCAGATACATGGATCACATTAAATCTCAGTATTACACTGCCATGTATTTTTGAAGTTCATTGTAAGAGAACATTATTCTTGAGCCAACCTGGTCAAGGCTGTGAGTACAGGAGCAGAAACCTTAAATCTGTTGGCAGATCTGCTGCAGACTATTGCATATCTCTGAGCACACCACAGTGCTTCTGTTCTCATCTTCATCCTTTGTCTGCATAGCCTATATAGACTGAAAAATCTTTGAGGCAAGAACTTTCCCACTGTGTTTGCAAAGGGGATCTGATCTCACTTTGGGCCCCAAGGCATTGCTGAAATAAAAATAATAGGAATAATTGCATTCAAAATTGGCAAAAGAAAGAATACTTCTTTACTTTCAGAGACTGACTAAGCTGCTGTATTGCATCCAGCGCTTTTTTTTTTTTTTTTTTTTTTTATTCCAGGACATGTGAAGACCTTTTTTCTCTTAATCAAATCTACATATCGCTTCCCTTACTTAGTGAAGAAGGGACAGAGTGCTCACTGTTGCCACACAATTAACCGAAGTCCACAACACATGCAGAACTGAAGCTCAGGGACATTTTATAGTTTAGAATTGTTATTTAGGGATTTATAAATTTACATTTGTCACCTCCAAAACTGGCTACTATGTGATTGTTCTGTTACTGTGTCACTCACACAGGGCTTACTTTGCACTAGCAAAGTAGATTTGGTTGAAAATTAACACTTTTGTTGCTGTCGTGGGTTACCTGATGAAACTATATTCATTGACTCAAAAAGACCCCAACATAGGAGTATTTTAAATTAAAAATTTGAGATATCTTTTCTGTCTGTTTCTGATATGTGGTGTTTTAAAGATGCAGTGCTATAGGAGCAAAAAGTAATCTTTAAGAGGAAAAACCTCTCTGTCTTAAATAATGCATGGATTGGAAGAATTAGACATGAATAAAGGCATCTAATATTGACAATTTTGAGACTTCACAGATTTGGGGAAAAAGGCATGCCATGACTCAGCAACCTTTGTTATCATCTGAAACAAAGAACTGAAGAAATGTGAGTTAATGAGAGCTATGCTATGTTGATGAGGTATTTCATAGGTTATCTGTTAGTGGACTTTTTTTCCTGCTAAGGCAGTATTCTGTCATGTAGTGAGATTGAATATATTTCATTTACTTGCTCATATCTTCCATTATTTTGATTATTATTTTATTTTCATTTCATTATTCACAATTAATTGAATCAATTTATGTTATAATAAATAATGTTCTGAGGTTTTTCTATTTAAAGATTGGTATATTAATTTCAGAAGTTTGATTTTACCATGTAGGTGACTGTGAACAATTAGTCTTTCTTCAGTTGCCTTTTAGCTGGTTGGTCTTCTCTGTGCTCTGGGATGCTTGGTATTATCATCAGAAAAGAAAGGCTTCTTCATGATTCATTTTTGTGTAAGACACAACTCCTGTAATATATGAATATGTGGGGTAGTAGAGGATGCACTTTCTATTGAGTGATGACTCCTCTCCTCTCCTCTCCTCTCCTCTCCTCTCCTCTCCTCTCCTCTCCTCTCCTCTCCTCTCCTCTCCTCTCCTCTCCTCTCCTCTCCTCTCCTCTCCTCTCCTCTCCTCTCCTCTCCTCTCCTCTCCTCTCCTCTCCTCTCCTCTCCTCTCCTCTCCTCTCCTCTCCTCTCCTCTCCTCTCCTCCTGTACCATTAAACTTCTGCAAGATTATTTGAATGGATATGTTAGAGTGGATATCTTTGTTGAATTTCACTGGGACATCTCTGTTCACCTTGTGAAACTCCAAGTCAGTGAGTGAACAGGTACATTGAAATAGATTTTTGTTATGCCAACAGCCTGCATCTCTAATTCAGTGAGTCAGCATATGGTCTAACATCATCTACATGACTTTGGTGCTGGAGCACGCCCAAAGAGCAACAAGTTGGTGAAGGATCTAGAGAACAAGTCTTATGAGGAGCAGCTGAGGGAACGGGGATTGTTTAGTCTGGAGAAAGAGGCTCTCTATGACTATCTATGTTATTGCTAGCTACAACTATCTGAAAGGAGGTGGTAGTGAGGTGGGTTTTGGTGTCTTTTCCCAGGTAGCAAGTGATAAGACAAGAGGAAATGGCCTCAAGTTGCATGAGGTGAGGTTTAGATCGGATATTAGGAAAAAATTCTTCACTGAAAGGCTTATCAAGCACTGCAACAGGCTGCCCAGGGAAGTGGTTGAGTCACCATCTTTTCCAACCTAATTCTATATTTCTATGAGTCTATGACCAAGTGGTTTGATGAACAGGAAAAGATTGTAGTTCACTTAAAAGTTGATTTTAAAAGTTTTGTTGAATAGACCACTGAATGCATTGAAAAAAAAAAAATTGTCACTGGGAATTGGTCGTGATATAAAGTTGCTTTCTATTTTGCTAGCAAACAAGAGACATAACTGTTCTGAAAGTTAAATGGACCATCAGTTTACCATTCTTAAGATACTGAAGGAGCAACAAGGGAATAGGTTAGTTCGAGTTGACCTTGCCTTGTCTACAAGTTATGGAGTGGATTTTTTTCACCAGTTTCAGCCCTTTAAAAAGTAGGTACCATATCTGAACTAGTTAATTCAGGGTCCCTTACACATGACAGAAGGAAAGGTTTATCTTTAAGGCACTGTTTCTCAGGTCAGTTTGAGATGGGTTTTTTAAAAGAAAGTAAATAATTGTGCCTTAGAAATGCTTATTTTTCTCTATTGACTATGAAGGATGTCTACACAGACAGCTTAGACAGAAATGATTGCACTGTAGAAATTCATATTAATTATGATGAATCAGATCAGTTTCCTACTGCTGAACTGATTGAAGATGTTTCTTTGCCATGGCTTCCTAATAAGGCTCCAAATTCAAAGACTTGTTCTTGACTCAGATGCAATATGTAATACAATGTTATAAAACCCTTGAACTTTCAGGAACTTATGATGAAGGCTGATCAAGAGAAAAAAATTATTTCAGTGTCTAGAATAGTTTTGTCTTCTCATTGTCTGTTTGGGATGGAAACATACTTTGGACCATCCCTCAGTTTAATTTTTTTTTTTTTTCTGTTGAAGGAAGAAAACATAACTACAAATGGAAAGATTTTTTCTAAACGACCAGATATGAAGACCTAGAAAGTCTCCTCCAGTCCTGGGTTTCTACATGTAATCTGAGGAGTAGAAGCATTGAAGAATAGAATCAGGCATTGGAATGGTTTGTCTTGGGTGTGATTGGTTCATCCATTTTTCAAGGTATACCTGGACTGGTGACAACTCCATGATTATATATTACACTGGTGCTTAGATTGAACGAAATAAATAAAATATTGGAGTGGAAAAAAATAAACAGCACAAACCAAAAATACTTGTCCTGGTTCAGCTAGGATAGGGTTAAGCTTCCCAACAGAGAGAGAGGGGGAAGGGATCTCCAGCCGGGTTATTCATACCATGCTGTCCTCAGGTCCAGGGGCGGAACCTTTTTCACCTTGCTCTTTGGTGGGCTCGGTGGCGGGAATCCTTTGTCCGTAAACCAGCTACCGGTATTTCTCTGTATATCTTTTATCTTGTTCACTGTTATTGCTGTTTATTGTTATTATCACTGTTACTGTTGTTGTTCAGATTGTTCTATCACTCTGTTGTATTAAACTCCTTGTTACTTTAGCCCGGGTCTGTGCCTAACTTCCAGCCCGACCGGCCGCGGGTGGGGGAGGGGCAACGGCAACGTGCTCTCAGATCCTGGCAGGAATTAAACCTACACACTACTAAAAGACAATCTTCCTTATTTCAGTGGGAAAAAGCTGCAAGTTTCTTTTCACTTCATCACCTAGGTTATATGGTTCTGCTAGTTTTAGTTCTTGATCTGCCACTGAAACATACTTTTAATCAAAATAAGCACAGGTTGAGAGGAAGCAGATATTGATCACTCAGCTAAAGGATATTTTTTCATAATAAAGTAGGAAAAAACAGAATTATGATTCACCGAATCTGTGGATCTTGAAAAAAGTTGCATATTCCAACAAGAAAAAAAAGAAAACCAACATAGTGTCAACACAATCTACAATGAAGTAGTTTGAGAAAATGCTGCATCTACTTATCTGGAGCTAGTCATGAAAGAAGGATACCTTTTTTAAGTATTCTGGTTCTGAAAAGGGCTCTTGAACTTTATGAACAAGCAGGTAGAATCTGAGCTTATACAAAACTGCTCACAAGGACAGTTGCTTCTCTGACAAAGAGGGGCAGGTAAAACTGGTATTCAGTGATGCAACACGTATTTGACAGAATATAAAAACTAGAGAACTTTGAAGCAAGCATATAGGACATGTAAAGAACCTAAATATATATGCATATAATATATGTTGAGTCTTTTAAAAGCATAAAGCTATCTGTTGACCTTTGCAAATGAAATAAGGATTATACGGACACTAAACCATATGCAGTGTATGCATGCTGCTGCTCTGGAAGTTTTCCAGATATACACCACTTTGAGTTCTACCAAATGGCTTGGAAAATATTTAAAGGGATTTTGCTCATGTTCTTCAAAATATGACATTCTTTTTAGCCTGCTGTATAACTGAACACAAAATGCTTTTCAGTTTGCAATATACATATTTAAGTGGATATGATATAAGTGGAAGTGGTTTAGGGGCTATGCCGAGGAATGTTTACAGAAAACATTGACAGTTCTTACAGTACATTGATGAGACAGAAGTTTTCTGGTGTACTTCAGCTATCAGCTGAAAAGTGTCTTAAGTTTGAAATCACAACAGACATCTACACTCCTGACTTTCCAAAGCAACTGTGCACAGCAATTCCTGAGAAGAAGCTGTAACCCTCCCCTTGGATTCTCAGTACTACACAAAAGAGATTCAGCAGTTTTTAACTGCTGGCTTTGCAGATCATTCAAAAAGGGCTCAGTTTAGCACCTTCTCCAATCTTTCTACAGTGCATGAAGAGCTGATAACAGAAAACTGCACACAACCTCCTCTAGCTGCATGTTTCAAATCTTGCAAACACTTGTTGCATAATGTCCTCAGATCATAACCTCTCTTCGCTATTCAAGCTTTGAGACTCTCATTCATGTTGCTATTGTTTTGCATTCTGGTTCAATGCAGCATACGTCTCTCTGGTTTTGGCAGATTAAATTTTGCAAGGATAATATCCACCTAAAATACTCCTCAGAGATTATTTGTGAGACTAATGCACTGACCATCTCCCCTCTTCCTCTGGATCCTGACATTTAGTGTTTCTCATAACTTTGAAAGATCTTCCCAGCTCCCTTTATCTCCTGGGATGTTATCTCTGGCTTAGAATGTCACTTCCATCAGCCACTATTTTAACTTGAAAACAAATCCTTCCAGGTGCCGTTCCTGCCTGGTTAACGTGTTTCAGGTGTTCACATTGTCCTCTTTCAAATTCTTTCCTGAAAATAATTTTCTATAATGCTTACTGAAAACATGCAGCCAAGGAAGCTGCTGATGTGTTCTGGCTATTTCTTGTCTTGCTGGCCAGTACTGCCTCTGCTGTTTGTCCTGTTGTTGACTTCTGAGACTGTTTTTATAGTATGTCTGTGTGTTTTCAGGTGGCATACTGGGTAAAATAGTAAAGAAATCAGCACAGAATTGAACATATTTCATAGAAATTAAATTCTAAAAATACATCAATTGAGAGTGTATGATGAGTAAGAGACAACAATGATGAAAAAGAAAAAAAGTGCTTTATAGACATACGAGTCCACTTATGGACTAATGAAAAAATCCTGCCGCATATCTCTCCAGATGAGAAATGGCAGAGGCTCTGGTGTCACACAGCGTGAAGGCTTGTCCTGTGTAGCTGCTGTAGGAATTCCTGCACCTCCCCACTTTTGCATTTTATGTATATTTAAATCCTAGTAATCCTGGTTCTCAGCTGAGTATCAGTCCCAAAAAAAATTCAAGATAGGGTAAGCCAAGGGTTATGAGTCCATAGCTATGCAAATTCCAGATTCACTGGGGAAATGCAGCAAGGACTTCTAGAGTTTATGAGATGGAACAGAATTCAGAGCTTCTGGTTTTGAGGCAGATCATCAGTCTGAAATGCAAATTGCTGTATTTGGTTTTCCTTTTTTAGCTATTACTCTTTTTGTTGTCTGATCTGGAGGGAAACTTACAGCTAATAGTAGCAAAACATTCATGTTGACATGCACAGACACGGACACCCGGACAATACTGCAAGCAATTTCCATAAAAAGAATTAGGGAGTGAAGTTGCTTTGCCTGGGAAGAGTGTTATCCTGGGCAAATTTCCACTGACACCACCAGATGAAATATGTTCGGCCGCCACAATCTCTCAAAACTAAATGCAATGTGAGGCTGTCTGAATCAAATTCTTGTAAAGTGTTTCAAGACACTAGTTTCTACACTTTACTACATCTTTTTTTCTTCTCTAAAGAGCAGCAAAATTTTGTGTATCCTTACGGAGAGGATGGCAGAGGGAAAGAAAAAGGAAGAAATTTTTTTTTGTTTATTTTTGTGGTGGAGACTCACATACTATGGTGATGACCAGCCTTAGAAGATTCTAGACAGTCATAACAGACCACAAAGGAATCACAAAGTCATTATAGTCAGTGTATTAATAATCCTCATACTGTAATAAGGAGTGTCCAAATAGCCTATGACATCAGAGACCTTTATAGCTCCAGAGGAACTATTAGATTTTATCTTCTCAAGAATTCTTAGATTAAAGAGTCCTCAACGAGACCCTGACACAATAAAACATAACGATTTCAAAAGAGTTGCTATGTTCTATTGTGTCAATAATTTGCATACTAAGGAGCCCCTGTGGTACCATAGTCCTTGGCATTACAGAACATGGACTTGGTACATACTGAGTGGCATTTACGTTACCAGACGGTCCATACACAGGAATTGTTGAATATTATATCTGAAAAAGAAAACAAACTTCACCTGAGTTTTAATTAAGAAAATTAACACAAAATATCTTCTGTTTTTTCCTTAGCCCCTAAAGACATGAACTATGAGGACAAATGAACTTCTCATGCAATCTTGAAGTCTAGATTCTCAGCTAGTTGCATGAGAGTAATTTCTTTAACCTCATTTATGAGGATACTATCCTTAGTCTTTGTACTCACTCACAGCATCACAAATGTCTTGGTGTTATATGTTAGCTTATGTAACCCACAGACCAATATGTTTTCCTGCAAAAGCATGAATTAAGGAACAAGCAGGTGCTTTAACACTGAATCTCTCTCTCTTTTTTTTGTGTGTGTCTGGGTAAGTGACATTCTTAACCTGACTTTAACAGTGTGTATGTGAATATTTCTCTGTAGGTGAAGAGTTCCCTCTATGTGAATAGTTTTATGTGTGCTGGAGAAGAATTAATGTCTCTGTATAAGATAAGAGAAAGAGAATCAACCATGTCTGTTGGAGGGAGCTTCGCTCTAGATAGTGGGAAGATTTTTTTACTCTGCTGAGCACAAGTCCTGCTGTTAATAATTGAAGGTTGCTTTGTGGAGAAAGGACTGTCCATATCCATCATTTTGAAGATGAAATTTTTCAGGTTCTCTCTGTTTTATACCATATCAAACAATCCTACAGCACGCAATTCACAAGTCGCATGACCAGCTCCAACTTTCTGGCCTTTGAAAAGTTTGCTATTTTGACTTAAGTATTGAGATACTTCTTTTCTATTACAAAGAAGATGCATCTTTTGAGGATTCAAAGAAGCAAAAAAGAATATCCTCATTTTCCTTGACAGAATGCTTGCTGTGTTCTCCATGTTGAAGACTGGCAAATATGAACAGACAGGTTTACCCTTTTATCCCTTCTTGTTACCCAATGTAGCTTTTAGGTCTTTCTCCAAATGAAGCACTCTGCAAGACACCCAAAGATAAAAGAGAAGGAGAATGAACTCACCTACATAGAGCTTATGAAGGCTTTAACATTTTGATTGATAATGTTTCTGTACCTGTGGCACATATTCTAAAACCCTTCTACAACCTTGAGAGAAAATACTTTTGTGAACACTTGTAGTGTGTGCGTGTGTGTGTATAAAAACCACAGAACAGAACAAAATTTTTAAGTTAGAGAAGAGGCACATTCTGTTATTGATTGTTGTTATGCAAGACTTGTAAGACTTCTATGATGGAATGGTGGTAGCAGGAAGCCTTAAAAAGCGATGTGGTCCTTGCATGAGTTTCGCCTAAATTTATCAGTTTACTGGGGTTTTTTTGCTTGCTATTCCAAGAAAGAAATTAACACCTTGTCAGCATGGCAGAGGAGAGAAACACAGTAAGTCTTCATAGATCATTGACAACTACTGATCTCTTGTGCACTGTAGGCAGATTGCTCTAAACAGGAGACCTAAATTTATCTCTAGCTAATAGATAGGCAAAGAAAATCAAAGCCCTGATATGCATTTACTGTGGAGAGGAGAGCTTTTGCATCCGTAATCCCATGGGATCTTCCTTCTGTATGAATAATCTTCTATAAATACATTTTTTTAAAAAATATTTATAATACAAATGAATTTTCGCCATTTGCAAAATGGATCGTAGAGTTTACTGCTCCCCAAAGCATTTGTCATTGAGAGTGAAAATGAGTGCAACTGAAATTTGAAGAAAACTATCTTTGAAGAGTGGGAAAACTGTGGTCAATGATTATTTGAAAGATCGAAAGAAGTTTTGTAATATGCACACATCTGTAGAGACCAAGTGGATGCATTTTTTTCATCCTTTGAGATAGTCTAGTTGGGGGTTTTTGCATGTTTTCCACAGGGCTATTTCAAGAGGGGCTTGATCTTTTTTTTTTCCTTTGCAAAGCACTGACTTTGCTATCACTGTTGTTATTGCTGTGCTAGTGTTATCATAATCTGATTATTTTCACTCTGTATGTGTTTGTTGCTTCCTGTACAGTGTATAACTTTTTTTTGCATGCAAAAGCTGGAGCAGCAGTCCCCTTTAATACAAACCCCATTAAAAGCTGCCATTCTTAAATTAGCTCAGCTAAAAAAGTGCATTTTATAGTCAAGCAAGCAGTAATTGGACACTGTGGCTATGAGTGGCCCTTGTGGTGTTTGGACCAAGTCCAAATGTACCTTCTGTCTGTCTCTGACACAGGCAGACAATAGTAGTATTATTTACTGTGCTGGCTCTGTGTAATTCGACAGGCCAGCTGCAAGAACAAAGAACCACTAACATTTTGCCCAGCCCTATTCCCAACTGAAGGCCCATCGACATTTTATAAATAATTTCCTAAAATACTGGATTATCTTTCTCTTCTATAGCCTTTACTGTGCTAATTTAGAGAATAAAAGTTAACCTTGCAAACAGTATTCTCTTCTTGTGCTGTCGTTCATGTATCTTCAGTTTTTGGACACCATCTCTATATTGACCCCAGAGTCATTGTTGTGTATGGCTTGTCTCCTTAGCTGTGCCTGGGAGTAGGGAACTAGTCCTGTTACTGACCTTCCCATGATTCTAAAGTTAACAAAAGGGTTTGAGAATGCATCCTTTTACCCCATCTAATGTGATCGACAGCCTGTGATGTTATTAAAACACAAAAGTTTAAAAGGTATTTGCAAAGTGCACCCCTCCTGCATGGCCATAAGCAACATATGAATGAACACAAGAGGGAGTGTTTGGTAATAGTTGATATTATGGGGATTGGAATCAAGGGATTCCTGGACCTTATATTATCTGTATCTTTGACTTTGTTTTTACATCCTTGGGCAGCTTTTCAAAAAGTAACCTATCAAGAGCAATGAGACAGCATGTGAACAACCACATCTCCAAATTTAATCCATAGTATCAGCATTTCCAATCAAGGAAAAAATGAAAACAACTGTTACCCATGTCTTTGTGTATGTAACCTCAGGCTTCCTGAAAGTTCAAGTAACTGAACTACATCTGTAAAATGGGTATAATGACATCTCATTAGGGATATTCCTTTCCTTCCATGAAAAGACATCCTCTGTGAGTGTTTTCTCTTGAGCTGGCATGAGCATTTGAAGTGCTGATTCTTTAAATGCAAAATATGTCCTTTCTTGCCATTAGTGTCTCCTGTTTTCTCATCTGGTCCCACTGGTAGCCTCTTCACCAACTTTTGCTGCATTTCCCAAAAGAAGATGCCAGGTATGTGTGTGAGCTCATCCATGGGTGAGAAGGCAGTGAGAATGGACTGGAAGCCCAGTCCTCTGATACCTGTGCACTGGGCAGGCAGGTTGGTGGGAAGTGGGTGGAGGAGGCAAATTAATTACAATCAGTAAGAAATAAAACAAATGACTCCCTTAGGAGACAGAAAGGAGATGGGAATTCTCTGACTCACCGTCCCATCACCATTCCTCTGGGGCTTCTCCTAGAGCGCTGCTGCTACTTGTCAGCCCTTTACACAAGGCTGAAACAAAAGGCTCTCTCTCTCCTTCACAGAATACAATTTCCATGAGGTATGGACATACTGCACTCATTCACAGATGTATATGAATATAGCACACATGCCCACGGTGTTCTGTAAATAATAATCATGATACTTACAGAGTCATGTTGAATTCTGTCAGGTAAAGATTAAGAGATTCTCAGAGTTGCATTGTTATACCAAACTGTGTCTGGCCATGTGAAACACATATAGTGACACTACTCTTTGAATTTTTAAACGTGATCCTAGGAATCCCTTAAATAATTTGTTAGGTGCTTATCAGAAATCTCTTTGCCTACTATTTAGTTGGGATTTATAGACGATTGTCTTTCTGCAAAAGAAATGCTTTTCAAGTGTCACCATGTATGGGTAAACACTGACCAGCACCCTCAGAAAACATGCTGTGAGATGAAATGATAGAAGCACAAAAGCAGACTGTGTGGTTGCTAATCAGCCAACTGGGGCATGCTGGCAGCAAGGCTTGGTTTCTTTTAACTACTCCGGCCCCTGGGAATACACTGCTGCCTGAAACCACTTTGACTACCCTCAGTGTTGAGCATAGGTGTTCAAAAAGATCTGCTTCAGTGCTTCCTGCTTCTCTTTGTTTTGATGGATTTACGGAGAGTCTTGATCTATGTCAGAAATTCCCCAGAATGAGCCTCAATGGTATCTAAAATGGATGAGCTAATTTTCTCATAGGTAGATATTGCCTTGATTTCTCCAAAATCTGGGTCTTTGGTACATTCACATACAGAGAAAGTTCATGTGATAAATTAAACACCAGTAAGCCAGGCTGACAGGATTTATTTCTATATATATTTACTTATTTTGCAATATGTATTCAGCTACATATGAGTCAGCCAAATTTAAAAGCTCACACTAAATTAAAACACCCAGCTTAATAAGAGCTACCATACATGACAAATTCCTGGAAGAAGCTGGATTGCAGGTGCTGAGGTGCAGACTTGATTGCCTGCCCAGTGAGAAAGCAAGCATCTCTTAAAGATATGGACCGGGATCTCAGGACTAGTCTGGGATTAAGATAAATCTCTACTGGGAACTACATGCTAAAGATGACTAGAAAACTGGAATACCAAGTTGGGAAAATTTATTTTGATTTTGTACTTCAGCAGAATGAAAAATTAAAGCATTTTTAGGATTATTCAGAAATAATAATTTCACCTTCTGTTTCCATCTGTGTTAGCAAAGAATTCCTCCATGGGGCACACACTCAAGATGCAGGAGATCCTCAGCAGAAGACCTTATATGTTGCATGATTTGAAATTCAAAACCATGTCTCCAATACACAAGGTGAAAAATGTAATTCCAACATTTTTGTAGGAGAGGTATTGCAGTTTCATTTTGGTCCTGTAAAGCCTTTTTTTGTTGGTGAAAAATTCACTGAACTTGATAAACTAGTGAGAAAACTTCAGAGTTTTGTAAATTGGTATTTTCCAGTAAAAAGTATTTTGTCAAAAAAAAATCTAAAAGACAGGCTGTAGGTTGGCTGCACATTTCTAATTTTCTATTTCTAATTTATTCCTTTGCCACAGAGGATTGATAGTGTGCTAAGGAATAATGGAGTTGGATCATATTTTCATATTTTTCATATTTCATCCAGACAGTTCTTCTTCCCAAACAAGGTCAGTGTTATTTTCACAAATATTGGTTTTAACCTTAGGAATTGTTTGCTTCTTTAATAGCTGGTTCAAGCATTGTTCTTGAGGAAATCTCACAGAAATTGCTTTTGAGTATGTAAATACATTCTGGTTGGTGCTTCAGCTGGCCCATCTGACCACAAACCACAATGATAAGGCTTTAGCCAGGCCTATCATAGAGTCCCTTTTAAAAGCAGCCACAAATGATGGCGATACGTATGGTCTTCTGGCCACAGAATAATCGTCCTTAACCATAATTAACCTTTCTACATAACACCAGCTTGTTGAGGCTATTAGAACTGTAATTCCTTATCTTACCATATTGTTCCTCAGGAATACATATGTTTTTATTGTAATAGTACGAAACAAGACTTTTGTACTTGTAGTAGGAGATGATATATTGAGAAAGGGTGGTCTAGAAGTGATAGTTCTCTGAGAGTTTGCCATGACTGTGGGTCCATCTAGTCAACAGACTGTACCTTGCTAAGGCAAGCGTGAATAAAATGCCAGTTTTGTAACTCACCCACTTAAGCAACCAAACAAAAACACTTATTGTACTGTTACACATGGTTTTATTTTGGATAGGATGCATATTTTTTTTCAATTATTCATTATTCCTTCACAGTGTTAAAAATATACCCTATATTAATAGAAAGATCATAAATGCATTTTGATTCATTGGATACAGGTATCAGACAAATCTGCAAGCAATTTTCCTGTATCTTCCTATCATTTTTTTTCTTTTAAAACTGTGTAAAAACTTGTTTTAACTGGAAGACAAAAAGAAATAGGCGATGCTTCATAAAACCTCACCGCAAATTTTAAATTTTGAAAAAACATTTAATCTTTTGTATGTGTCATAGTCTCTGCTATGGACCTTTCAGCACTGTTATGTCACTCCTTAGCCTCATGATCTTTTATTAATGTTTGCTGTGTGTCAAAAGTTGGTAATTATTAGTAAAGATTGTCTGCCTCACAGGCACCTTACAATTTATCAGCAGAGTATTATACAATTTGACCTCGTCCATAAAAGAACACATTAAACACTATAAGAGGAAGAAAGTGTCCTGAGACAGTAAAATTAGCAGTCAATAAATCTACTCAGTGTCTAGTCCTGTATCCCATATGTTGCTGATGTGTTTGTACGTGTACAAATGTGTTTGTGTGTATTTGTAAACAGAAATATACACCCTTAATCATGTTTTTGTAACACATATTTCAATGCTCATCTAAATGCTCCGAACAGTTCTGTAACTTAGAGTGCACCATACTGCAGTGAAGACTGCCTATAAATATGCACCAAAGATCTCTGGAGAATCAAATATGAATTTAATTAAAAGGAATTAATACTAAGGTATTTCATCTGATAAGAGGCAGTATCAGTTAGGGACTTACTAAGGTATATTTTGTAGTCACTGGGGCTTTGGCTTATCTTGTTTCTTCCTGTTTTTCTCAAACCACTGTGTGTGGGATATGTGCACTGAGGATTGGAGCGGTTAAAAGCTACAGGCAACATTCTGCTTTCGGTTACCCCAGAACAACCTTTTTGATTTCCAAGAGGGTGCAGCCAGGTAACTAAGCACAAAAATGCAAACAGCTGCTGAATCCCATTCCAGATGTGGGCCAACTTTCTTGGTGGTCAGAGTGATTTCTGCCTGTGGAAAACTTTTGAGATAAAAGAACTTCAATATGCAGGGCTCAGATTTACCATCCTCCATATGTACAAATTGTAGCTGCAAGAACTGATGAGAGGTATTCCAGGGCAGAATTTATCCCTTCATCTGCTGTATGTCAAAGTTATTAATTTTGTAAACATGCTGAGTCTGCCTCTGATGAAAGGATGAAAACTACTTCTTTCAGGAGGGTGAGACTGGACCTTAACCATTGTAATGACTGATGAGAATCCAGATCTTTCAAAGGACAGGCATGACTAGTACAGATGTTGCACTTTACTTGGACTTGTACATCTTCACAACAACATTGTCAGCCAAGGGCAGAAATGTTCTCAGCTGCTCACTGTTCACTAATGACAAAACAACTATCTAAATTGAATGTTTGATTCTATTTAAAGGTCAACATGAGTGACTAATTCTAAATTATGTAATTATGCTAAGAAAGCAGAGTTAAGAAGCTGCTAACCTGTATCATACAGAGCTAACTGTGAAAATCTAATACTGTTGTTTTGAAAGGTTTCTGTTAAATGAGCATCAAGTGACTGTTACCATTGTGGTAATGAGATGGAGCTATTAACAGGATGTGGCACAGATGAAATCTGTAAGAAAGACCTTGCACTTTTGAGGGATGTTAAATAACAAAATGGCTGCCTGAAAATTGCTTCAGCATTACTTTAAGAGCATTCTTCTCCCCTGTCCAGAATATATAACCACATACATTCACATCATTCCTTCTTCTCTCCCCACACAGCCCTTTGAAAACACTCTCAAGCTAGTGGCAGTGGCTTCTGAAGCAGATGAATCGCTTCAAAAGCAGTCAATGTAATATGTGACAGTCCCAAATAGGCAGATAACTGTAATATTATAGCTATTTTATTGATATCTTTTTCCAGAATAGATTATCATGATTCATTTGTATCGCAGCAGTTCCGAAAAGACTGATTCACGGATCAAAACTGTGTTGGTGTTAAGTACTGGGAACACATGCAGCAGCCATACAAACCTTGTCTTCACTGGAAACAGTGCTGGGTTGAATTGCCACCTCCCTGACATTTTGCTATCCTCTTTTCCTTAAACTGTGTGATGTAAAACTCATCCTTCCTGTTGTTCTTGAAATGCTGATCTCACTCGTCCTGAACTTAAAGAATTCAAACTCCCTTGAGAAAAATCTGGTTCAGTTCAACTCTCCATAGCCTTTTCCAAACAATTGCTCCTACTGCTGCTGCGCCGAACAGCCTTACCACAGCCCGGTGTTTAAGAGGCTGGCTTTTTGTGTGCTTCATTTATAAATCCTGTTGGTGGAAACATTTCTGTAACTGGACCCAGTAGGAGTCTGACACTCTCATTGTGACTAGCTGTTTATTGTGCAAGCTGCTGACTAACTCGCAGTAACTAAAATA